>NC_056727.1:975987327-976219827 GCF_019279795.1 Protopterus annectens | reverse complement strand
CTCTTAGACAGCAATTTTTTTTCTCCCATTATGTAGCCTGTTAATTGCACTTGTCCACCAGGCATGTTTGTTTTTCTTTCAATTTCATGCTTTGGCTCTGTAGGTGCGACAGAATCTGTACAATTGTACATACGCTTGTATAAAGCATTGGTGTATAACTCCATATAGGTGTCTGTTCCATCAGTGGGGGGAGGGGCTATGAAGCTATTTATGCTCTGTAAAAGGCAAAGGTTGGCCTTGGAGAATTTTTTTATTCTAGTTGTTGCTGGGGGGGGGGTGTTGTGTTATAGTTACTTCTAGCGAGACTGATTTGTGGTCCTATCTCACCAGGGATAGCCACAGATTGGGGGAGATGCAGCTGTCCTTATGTTGGTGAGCAACAGATCCAGGATGTTTGACCCCCTTGTGGGTGTCTCAACCAGGGCATTGGAGTTAACAAAGTCCAGGAACCTTTGAGCCAGTGAGTTAGAACACATATAATTTACCCAGTCATTGGATGGGTAATAAGTCACCCAAAACCAGGGTGTTTAGTTTCTTGTTTGACTCAAGTAGACCCAAGTAGGCTGAGTGGATGTCCTGATACATGGAGGGGGTCCTATAGCTGGCATTGACCTGAAGAGGGGTCTTGCCTACAGTCAATTGCACCTGAAGTAATTCAAGGGAATTGTGCTGTTTAACCAATTTGGAGGTGTATTTATCTTTAATGCATACTGATACAGCAGCTTTTTTACTTCTCACTACTTCAGTTTGTGGTCTGAACGTGTGGAAGGAAATGTAACATGGTATATCTGGGGTGCTTTCCACAGCCTTAAACCTGGTCTCTGTGACTGCACAAATGTCTGCGTCTTCCAAGAGGAGGACTGCTTCCACTGAGTGCAGTTTCTGGTTTGGAGTCCAAGCATTTAGCAGCATAACCTAACCTAGAGGTTGTTTTTAGAGGGTATTTTTACATCTGGAATTTTGTTCTTGTGGCATTGCCTAAACAAGGCATTATGGGGGTGACAAGAGCCTTGGCCAGTAACCGAAATCTCAGAGGTGACATGAAGACGATCTCTGACAAAGCATCGAGGTCTGTCAGCTATGTTATCCCAGGCTGACAGATACTGGATTCCTTTTTAAATGACTCAAAACAAAAGGCCAGCACATAGTCAGCTCTCCGAATTCATTTTATTATTCCTTCAGTATATAATCATCCTCCTTCATAGGGATAAAATATATCCACACATCCACATTAAAAAAAATGGATGTAAAAAACACAACACTCAACAAATTAGTGTTAGCATAGCGGTTTCAGCATCTATGGCTTCATCAGTGCTATAACAACCATCCATTTCCCATCTTATATACATCACCCTTTGCTTTAATTGGCTGTTCTAAGTAGTCATTAAGGCCAGGTGTGAACAAACCACCCAGTCTTATGATCCACATCTTATCTTTTTATCTAATATAGCACGCCACCCATTACAAATTATAGTATGTCTAGAGAAGAAGTAGATGCATTGAATGAATTGAAAGACAATGATTTGATACATGTATGTCCTTTTGACAAGGGTGGGGCAATTGTG
The DNA here is from genome assembly GCF_019279795.1 of Protopterus annectens. NCBI lineage: Eukaryota > Metazoa > Chordata > Ceratodontiformes > Protopteridae > Protopterus > Protopterus annectens. The sequence continues at coordinate 976,218,262 of NC_056727.1, read as the reverse complement.
GTTTTAGATCTGTTTATTTGGACAAAATGCGGGATATGCTGTCTGATATTGATGTGCAGTTGTGTAATAATGGATCTTCTGTTGATAGAATGACAAGACATGTACATGATGAATTATATGATATCCTTATGAATAGGTGATTAGCTATGAGTTATATTTGTTTTTTGTTGAAAAACTTCTTGTACCTGCTATTCACAGTCTGCTAAAAATTCATAAGAATGCAAGGGACCATCCTCTTCCTCCGATTATATCAAGTTCAGAATGGCTAACTAAACCGATATCTATTTTTGCTGGACTTATGCTGAGACCAGTTGTAGACAGCGCTCTATTTTAAGGGATACACAACATTTCTCAAACTTTGAATGTGTTGCACAGTTTGATGCGTCTAGATGTTATTTAGCCACTCTCAATGGTATGTGCTCATTTTCACAGTGATTCCTAATATAGAAGGAATAGAACATGTTAGGTCCTTCCTCCATAAGTATAGTTGTTATTCGAATGGCATGGTTTATTTGATTTGCTGTTTGATGGATTTGGTATTGGAGAACAATGTGTTCGTATTTGATGATGATATCTATCTATGGAAGATTGGCATAGCTATGGGCAGAGCTTGTGCCAATAGCTACTCCAATGTGGTGATGGCACAATGGGAACATGAATATGTTTTGGGATCTCACAAATTTTCACCCTATTTGAGATATTTTAGGCATTTTGTTGATATAATTCTGCTATGGGAATGACCTGTTGAATTATTAGATCAGTTTATATATCACCTTGAGAGCACCACCACTTTCCTTAAGTTTATCAAGAAGGTGGCTTTTGATGCCATCGACTTTTTGGATGTACACTTAAGAAAAACTGAGAGTGGATTTTTTGAGACAATTTTTATAGGAAAGACTGCTGGCACAATAGTCTTTTTACATCGGACTAGTGTGCACCCTGAGTATGTGTATGGAAATGTGACTAAGAGCCAAGCCTTAAGGCTGCCTAGACTACATATAGATGATCATGAGTTTGATCATTCTTTAACACAACTGTTTGAAGGCTTTTTGAATGGGGGGGGTATTCTAGACGTGAGTTAGCTGCTTTGGAAGATGATTTTAGAGGCATGTAGAGGCACTGCTAGACCATTTTAGTCGAAAATGGTGAGGTGTTCTTTTATCGATAATAGGATTGGTCTAATTTACAGTAACGATGTATGTGCAGTATGTGAGATTATACATAAAAACTGGCCTGTTTTGCTATCTGATGACAAGATTGGAGGGACTAGTTGGTCCCACTCTGAGATTTTGTTTTAAGAAGAACCTCTTAAATACCAGTTATGTTATGGCCCTAGAAAAATGAGGCAGAATGCTTCCATAGAGAATATAGGGACACATCCTTATAATTCATGCACAGCTTGTAGCTGTATATCCGTGCAGAAGTTTTTCATATACCTTGTGAATGGTTTTAGATTTATACCAAGGTTATATACAGACTGTACTAGTAGAAATTTGGTACATCTAGCACATTGTAATCAATGTACATATTTTTATGTGGGGAGGATGAATAGGACTCAGAGTGTGCTTTAGAACACGAGATATGTTAGGAATGAAGATGCTACTAGTCCTCTTTATAGACATGTAGCATTTTTGCAGGGCATATGTTTAGCTGTTTAGTGTTACAAACTTTAACTGTTCATATTAGAGGTGATGATATTGTGAATAGAGTAGAAATGGCTGAACTTAGGTGGGTTATAACTTTACAAGTACACAAAGCAGCTGGTTTAAATAGAAATGTATCTTTAAAACCTCTTGTTAAGGCATGCAAATTACCACACTAATTAGCGGATTGTTTTTATTGACTGATTTTATTGAATGTATAAAAGCACTGTGATACACTACGTTTTTACGTCTTAAGAATTGCAGTGATATTTGCACGAAAGCGCTTACGTTTTTTAATAAATATTTTGTTTTTATGGTCGTGCTTGGTTGGTATATTTTCTTTTTTTTTGCTGACTGTTCTGTGGATGTACTGACCTTAATACACTAGGATTGATTTCTTTGTTTTCTTCTGTGTAATGTCAGTGGAATTACCTTCTTTATGTAAGGGGATAATATGCACCACAAGTTAGGGACTCAGGATTCTGTTGATCTATTAATAAGAATGCTTTTTGTGTATGGTATTGCATCTGCAGCTAGATTTAGATATTCTGGGTGAAAGTTATCTGCTGTAGAGGAACAAGGATTTAGTTTATGTAAAAGCTTTCTTTTTATGAAAGTTGTAGAAACTGGTTGAAAGTTAAAGTGGGTGGAGTTGTCTGTGTGTGTATTGGAGAGGTTGCAATTAGGCGAGTTTTGTGAAGGAAATGTGCTAGGGTCTAAGGTAAGGTAGTGTTAAAAATCTTGCAGTATGGTGAGGTAATGAGCAAGTTATAGTGTGGACAATAGTTATCTTTTGATGGGGAGAGAGCAGATGAGATTTGAGAAGGAATTTAGAACAGAAGTGGGTGGAGATGGTGTAATGAGAACAGTGTATCGGATGGTGCCGTTAGGTACAGGATAGGAGAATGAGTAGAGGAGGTGCCGTATAAGTGTAGATGTAGTGGGTAGGGGAATGGAGCAGGTTGGCGCGCAGTGGAGTAAGTACTAGGAAAACAATCTGTAAAACTGCAGCAAGACAGGAGGTAGATATGTGCAGTATCGCTTTGACTTTAAATGAGGTTATTCTAGTTGAAGAAACAACTGAGATGAGGGAGGACCAATCAGGTACTTCAGTGGAATGCAGTTACTCCTCAACCCTCCCCCCCACCAGATGGTTTACCAAAAACAATCATTGAGGTAGAAAGTTTATGGATATAAAGCCAAGGTCTTTGAACTGTAAAAACTTGACATGAGTCACAATTTTATTGTTATGGGCTTTTATTGCCTTTCCAGAGAAATTTTGCACTACTAGAGTAAAATATGCGAACGTGTTCATTTAGCTTCACCTTCAGCAGTATAAGGCCTGTGAATGGGGTGTTCCTCGAGGCGATTCAGCATTACACTACATCACACACTGATGCAGAAGTGAGGGAAAACAATTGTTTAGTTTGATTCGTGAAAACTACCTTACACAGATTTTAACTGAAGGTATTGCTTCTTTTGTACTTCTGCCTTTTCAAGGATCTTACTAGAGTACCTCTCTTGTTGCCTTTCTTATCCCTTCTTTGCTCATCCTTTTAGTAGCCATTATTTGGTTGATCATATCCCCCATTATCATTTATTGTGTCCTGTTTGAACTCTGTGTTGTATTTTGCATTGTCGCCAACTGTATACTGCCTTCTGCAGCCCAAGGTGGTGGGTGGGCAGATGTGTGGATGTGCAAACTCTCACATTTTTTCATTTAAGAGTTTGTGTCCCTTGAGCCACCTTTGCCTTGCCTGAACATGAGAAAGACTGGCACTTCTTTCAGTTTGTGTACTAGTTGGTTTTTCATTGCATTGTGATGGGTTATCCATCTATGATCATCCACATCAGCACTTTTCAAAAAAAAAAAAAAATGCCCATGGATAGGAGAAAAAGGGCTGCCTTCCAGCACAGCTTGCAATGTGTTGCTGGCTTACTTTATTTCTTGGGCATGTATGATCAATGAATAAGTAGAAAGAGTGTCATACAACTTTTACTGTGGGACTTGCGTTCCTTAATGTAACTGGCACTTTTGTTAGGTGTCAAGTATGGAAAGGTACACAATTCCTTTTTTTTGTCTGACGTTTTAGCTGACTAGATTATGACAGTATTTTTTTTATTCCAAAACCTGATAAGGTGCAGTTTTCCCCATGGGGACCATTGGATTTTTTTAACCTTAAGGTAATGCAGTTCGTAGCTGGTCGGGTTTCCCCATGTACTTTGTACATGGCGTGTAAGGCAGATAAATATTCACGTATATAATAGCAAGGCTAAGCATCCTGATGCTTATTAAATTGTTTAGGTTTAAGATCTACACACATCATATTGAGACCCTCGAGTCAAACCTACTTCACATTAGCCGACTCAGAAATTACCCATTATTGTACAGGTAGGGATTGTATATTAGAATTTGGAAACTGTCCTACCAAGCCATAAGGGAAAAGGTAGCTCTTGCTATTAATTTAGGTATTCTGAAAAGTATTTTTCAGTGCCATCAATCTCTAGTGATGGAGTTGAAGATTGAGTTGGTAGGAGATTTGGTGTACTATGGAGGAATTTGGTGCTAGCGGACTGTATGCATATGCTTTACAATCTGCCCCCTGACCACAAAGTCCACAAGTGTAAGGTCTTTTTCCACCTATCATGTTTGTTTTTTATGCCAGCTATTATTTGCCTTTGTCTCTGCTCTTGTGGTGAAGAGGGATAAAGCCCCGACTGCTACTGTGGTTCAGTTAGCAGCTTGAGTGACTGATGGCGTGGCAGGGATGATTGGTGTTATCCTGGGACGCCAATCATATCTATCCTTGGTGGAAGCTGTGAAAGGTATGTGTGCCTAAAGAGGATATAGGGTGGAGACTTGCTGAGCTGCCGCAGATGTAAGGCAGTACACTGCATTTCTCCCTTGCATGCCTGCCCCCAGACTTAAACCATTAGGTCCACAAAGGTGGTGGTGGTGGTGGGGGGGGTGGTAGGTCATAAAGTAAAAACAAACAAGAAAAACTCATTCTGGATGGATGCACAGATGTGCTGAGCCTCAGAAGCCTAGTTTTGTGACTGGCCCCAGCAACACCAGATAGTCTGGGGGAGTGAGTGACCCAGCTGGTAGACCCGTCATGAATAAGTGCCTGGTCAGTGGTGGTGGGCAGCAAAAAACCTTTGAGTTTGATTCTTTGGTGAGCTCTGACCACAGCTGGATAAGATTGAAAGAGCATGGCTGTTTAACCAGCTGTGGTAGTCAAGTATATATTTACACATTTGTAAAAAAAAAAAAAAAAAAAAAAAAAACTTTTCAAACCTATCTAAGGTGATTGTGCTGGAGGTGTAGGATTTGGGATGTAAGGTGTTTTATGCTAACCTGTGATGTTCATCATTTGATCACTGTTTCAGTAATGCTGGCAAATAGGATGCATCTTGATCAGAATGCCTTATGTCCAGCCAGTGCAAAAGCTCAGGCACACCTTCCCCATGTCCCGTATGTCCAACCTTAGATCTAGATATGAATGCTTTCTGCTGGTACTAAAGGGTGTGTGGGTGCCAAAATCCATAAACTTTCTTGCCACCAGTTTCGGAAGCAAGATGAGGTTGATTATTTGGCCTGTCAGCTGTTCAAAAGTATCCAGACTGCCACTGAAAACTAAGCATCTCATTGAGGGGCACTTCCTTTTTTATTTTTATCTATTGGAAACTAATTAATCATCTAGAGAGTTAAATGATGTTATGTAGTCCTATCTCGCCTATATTCTTGCTGGATGGATTCGGAGCCGATATTCGGCTCCAACTCTGCCTGTACTAAAGCTCGATAGCTTTTTACTAGCTCGAGGCTAGCCCCTATCCCATGGTGCCTCACGGCAATTCCCCAGATCTCGTTTGCCGCAAAAACTTCGAGGCTGTGTCTTACTGGCTCGTTGGCTAAGTAGAATGATTTTTTACTTATTTAGTCCTTTTCTGTCACCTTTTTTGTTTTTTATATATATATATATATATATATATATATATATATATATATATATATATATATGTATGTATATATGTATATATCTTAATAGTTCTTCTGTATTGTGCGTCTGTTTTTGAAAGTTTTCAACCCCTATTCCCCCCTTAGGACTGTACGGCCCGTTTAAGTTAGAGGGCCTTTCCTCCCTGTGTGTGTGTGACTGTTATAGATATATATATATATATATATAAAAAAAAAAAAAAAAAGTTTTCTTCTTCCTTACACTTTTATTTTTTTTTAGTCTTTAACTATGTCTAAAGATAAGGATCACAAGAATCATCGCCCTTCGGGCTTCAAAAAATGCGACAGGTGTGTGCAGAAAATGTCTCTTACAGACAGCCACACCAGTTGCATATATTGTCTGGGCGAAACCCATTTACAGGAACCTTGCACTTTGTCACGCTTTTAGTACAAAAGTGTTAAACGAAAGGAAAAGAAAGCTTATTGACAGGGGTCTCATGACCAGTTCCTTCCAGGAACAACTGGAACTTGGTCAGACAGCTCCAAAACTTCAAAGAGAAAATCATCGACCCCGACTTCAGAGCCAACCAAAAAGTCTAAAGCGTCAGAACCAAGGAGTTCCGGTTCCAACTCTGCTTCATCTTCGGTGCAGTCTATTCCATCAGTTCCGAGATGGTCTTCGGTACCAAAGGTTTTGCCTGACATCGAGATCGTATCTCCTATTTTGGAGAGAAGGAGGTCTCCTTCAGTCTCCACCAGATCCTCCAGGACCCTATCAGATGAGGGACATTGAGAGAGTGATGAAGAGGTTGCTTTCGGATCCAGCTCTTGCTAGAAAATTGATCCCTCCAGACCCAAAGGTCTCTGAGCCGTCCCCTGTACCAGTCACTGTTCCTCCTCTGACTGCTTCGCTCTCAGAGCCTGTTACATCAGGTTCCTCTGTTTTCAACCCTTCGGCTCCTGGAATTCATCCTGTTTCCTTGGAGCCAATTACTCTATCTTCGATGGCTGTCTGTATCGACTCCGAGGAGGACAGTCACCCTGGGTTCTCTTCAGAACCAACCCTCCCTCTCGGAGCCTCGGCTCGACTCAACTCTGCTCCCACTTTGGCTTCAGAGCCATTCCCTCTTGCTAGGAGTCAACCATCCACCCCCTCGGAGCGGAGGTCTTCTTCGGAGTGGGGGGAAAGGCTTTTGAAGCTATAGAGAAGGCTTTATCCTCTGCCAAAGCCATTCCTTTGGAACCTGTGTCCCACCAGCAGCAAGCAGCTACGTCTTCCCCCACTACCACCTCCACAGCATAGAGAACCAGAAGCCCAAGTAGCCCCCATTGGAGGTGCCCCCTCTTCAGAGACCTCCCCAGATTATCCCACTGGAGAGCTCCCTCAGAAGAGGTTATGTAAGAGGAAACATGCGGACTCCCCTGAGTCTGTCACATCAGACACTGATTTAAAGGAATCCGAAGGGTCCCTCAGATCTCCCACTGAGGATTTCTCATTCTCTGACATCCTAGAAATCCTTAGACCGTGGGGTGATTGGAAGATCTCTACCCCTACTGAGGATGAATCAGTGTATCTTGAGGCCTTTGGCTCCCGACCTTCCACCTCTTGGGTGACACCACCTTATGACCAACTTTTGGGAGTCATTTTGCGGAAAACATGGACCTCTCCAGATTCAGTGGAAGCCGTACAGAGGAGGCCAAACAAATTTAAGACAGCACCTGAAGACAAGTCTTTTCTTAGCAAGGGAGTTCCAGTTGATGCTGTGGTGGTAACAGCGGCCACCAAGAAGGAATTATCTGAGACGTCTTCTAATATCCATCCTCCTAACAAGGATTCCAGGACGATGGATAGGTACAGGAAACGCACTTTTTCTTCAGCGGCATTTACACGAAGATCACTGAATTACCTGACTCATTTCACTCATCTTCAGAGGGATCTCCTGAAAGAGGAGATACCCTCCAGGATTCAGTAGCTCCGGGTTCCATGGACAAAGTTTCCATGCAGCTCTCCATCCTTACTTCCATAACTAACTCCTCCATGAGGCTGATCTCATATGCGGCAGATGGAGCGAGCAGGGCAGCCACAGCAAGAACAGCTCTCAGGAGACATTTGTGGATGCGTCTTTGTAATTTTACGGAATCCTTCAAGTCTTCCTTCACTAACTTTCCCTTTGATGGTTCATCTCTTTTTGGACCCCAAGTGAAAGAGACTTTGACTAGGTGCGAGCAGGAAGGAAAAATCTTATCTGCTGTTGGTGTCCATTTCTCTCTCCCATCCAGACCCTATCCCAAGGGTAATACAGGAGGGAAAATGTGGTTCCGCAAATCCCAAAAAGGTTTTCCTCAGGCACAAGGGCAACCATCCCCCAGGGGCAGAGGGGGAGGATATAATGGAAGGTGCCGCCCTCGCGGCAGAGGAGGTCCACAGCATCAGGGAGACAGAGAAACTTTCTCTGATCGTCCCTTCCATTGACCCTGATGGGTTGTCCGACTGTCTGTCTCTGGAGGCAGTCGGGGGGGGTGAATATTGCTGTACCCAAGCGCCTGGCTAACTATCACTCAAGATAGTTGGGTACACACAGTAATATCCAGAGGTTACCCGATTCCCTTTATTTCTGAACCTTCAACAAACAGGTCTCTTCCAGATGTACCACCCATTCAACTAGACCGTGCAACATCCCAGGTCATCTTGTTACAAAAAAGAGAGTCATCCAAGAAGTCTCTGCAGAGTAAGTAGGATCCGGAACTTACTCTCGATTCTTTTTAGTTCTAAATAAGACAGGGGACTGGCGATAAATTCTAGATCTCAGCAGGCTCAACAAGCATGTAAGAAAATCAAAGTTCCGAATGGTCACTCTGCAGTCGATATTTCCCTTTATCGGGAAAGACAACTGGCTGTGCTCAATCGATCTCCAGGATGCGTACTACCACATCAAAATGGACAGGTGCTCCAGGGACACGCTTCTGGCTGGGAGCCAGCCATTTTCAGTTCAGAACACTGCCCTTTGGCCTCACTACAGCCCCCAGAGTGTTTACCAAATGCATGGCAGTGGTAACGGCTCACCTGAGAAGTCAAGGATTCCAGGTGTTTTCGTACCTAGACGACTGTCTCTTCACTGCTACCACCAAGCATCAACTCATAAAGACCAGGGATGAGACTCTATCCTTGTGCGCCAGCCTAGGCATCACTGTCAACTTGCAAAAGTCAGTCTTATCTCCCTCACAGCATATTGTATATCTAGGCTCAGAAATGGACACAACCACCATGTCAGTAAAGCTAACACAGGAAAGAGTGGAATTTCTACTCAGTCAGATCAAATCCTTATTAAACAAACAAAGAGTCCAAGCCAGAGTAGTCCTTTAAGTCCTAGGGACTATGGCTTCCACCATCTTATTTGTTCCTCTTGCTCGTCTACATATGAGGATTCTCCAGTGGATGCTGTTTTCACAATGGGCGATGCAAGACCTCCCACTATCTCACCAGATATTAATAACAAACGCATGCAAAAAGGATCTGACATGGTGGTTACACACGAAACAACTTGTCGTAGGTTGTCCACTTGCTCCTCCCCAAGAGAAAGCAGTTTTGACCACGGATGCTTCCCAGATAGAGTGGGGGGGCATTATCTGGGAAAGACAGTCCAAGGTACTTGGCAAAACCACGAGAACCACTTACACATCAATGTTCTGGAGATGAGAGCGGTGCTATATGCGTTTCAAGCACTTCACAGCTCCCTTCTGACTTGAACGATTGCGATTCAGTCAGACAACATGTCTGTTGTGTGGTACATAAACAAACAAGAGGGAACCAAGTCTTACCCGCTTTGCAGAGAGGCCTTAAGAGTTTGGAAATGGGCGATGGATACTCAACGCTTCCTGATAGCAATGCATATCCTGGGGAAATCCAACGTAATAGCGGACAAACTCAGCCGAGCAATTCTGATGCCTCACGAGTGGTCCCTGAATCCAATGGTTGCGAAAGAGATCTTTCACAAATGGGGCCAGCCTTGCTGCGATCTATTTGCCAGTCACCTGAATAACAAATGTAGCAGCTACTTTGCCCTCATTCTCCATCCGAGGATGTCACCCAGGGATGCTCTAGTTCACGATTGGCCCTCGGGACTTCTCTATGCCTTTCCTCCCTTTCCACTCATACCCAAAGTAATACAGAAAGCAAGACAGTTGAGGAGTTCCTTGATCCTCATTGCTCCTTACTGGCCTCGACAAGTTTGGTTTCCTTTCCTGTGGCCCTATCTTTTGGGGGAACCATGGATTCTGGATCCATCTCCAGATCTCCTGATTCATCAATTGGGACAGTTCCACCCCTCCATCCACACCCTCAAATTGATAGCATGGCTGCTCCAATTCCACGCATAGCCAGGTGCATTCCCTTATCTCCAACGGTCAAACACATCCTAATTTCATCCCATAAACCTTCCACTCAGAAACTGTATTCTAGCAAATGGAAAAGGTTTTCCCTTTGGGCTACAAACCAGGGCTTAGATCCATATACAGCTCCTTTAGAATCCATGTTATCCTTTCTAACAACAATTTTTCATTAATGAGCGGCAGCCGCTACAGTTAGAGTTCAGTTAGCTGCCATTTCCAATTTCCATTTTGGTTTCATGGGAAATCCAATCGTGCAACACTTGCTCTGTAAAACCTTCTTAAAAGGAGTTCTTCTTAGGCCCCCAATAAAACAACATTTAGAACCCTGGGACTTAAATTTAGTCCTCTCATCTTTGATGTCTGCACCCTTTGAACCATCCTTGTCGTCAGACTTAAAATTGTTATCATGGAAAACCTTGTTCTTGGTAGCTATAACATCAGCTAGGAGAGTCTCAGAACTTCAAGCCTTAACTATTCAATCTCCTTACATTATCTTTCACAAGGACAGAGTCTCTCTTTGGACAAACCTTTCCTTTCTCCCTAAGGTATGCTCAGAGCACAATCTGAATACTACCATTGAGCTACCTGTGTTTTTTCCAAACCACTCTAATAAATCAGAGTATAGACTTCACCAGCTAGATGTCCACAGGATACTCAGATCCTATATACACAGGACCAAAGAATTCAGGAAATCTGATCAACTTTTTGTTTCTTTTTCTGACAAAAGGAAAGGCTTATCTGTTTCAAAAATTACTCTTTTCAAATTGGCTTTCGGATTGCATATCCTTTGATTATCAACAAGCTGGTAGACCATTACCGTTAAAAGCTAAAGGTCACTCTACTAGGGCTGTAGCTACTTCATGCACCTTTAGAGCTAGGCTCCCAATTGATACTATGTGCAAAATCTACTTGGGCAAGACCACATAAGTTGTCACTCATTACAAATTGTATTTGGCTTCCCGGGACAGGTCATCCTTTTGGTCCACTGTGCTGAAGAGTCTCTTCGCTTGAGCCACCCGGGATAAAGGTGCTAGGGACGCTGTCCCATCCAGCAAGAATTACAGTGAGATAGGACTACATAACGTAAAGAAGTTATGTACTTACCATAATGTTCCATGTTTGTAGTCCATCTCGCCTATATTCTTGCGTCCCTCCCTCCAACCCCCTTCCCGTTTCTGGGGGATCTAGTGGACCTTTTTTTGGGGCTGTCTGACTTTGCTCTTTATTGTCCACCTGGAATGGATTATGTTTCTGATCCCTTCCTGTATTTTTACAGCTTCTTTCTTATTATTATTACCTGTTAGGTATTTATTACTTTCTTGCAAACTAGATCTGGGGAATTGCTGAGGCACCATGGGATAGGAGCTAGCCTCGAGCCAGTAAAAAGCTCTCAAGCTTTAGTATAGACAGGGTCAGAGCCGAATATCGGCACCGAACCCATCCAGCAAGAATATAGGCGAGATGGACTACAAACATGGAACGTTATGGTAAGTACATAACTTCTTTTTTTTTTTTTGTGATAGGCAGATTCCATATATAGATGGACATCCGTGGTGTTTTTTTTCCTCAGGGCCTGGGCATAATATTAAAGATTGTACTATTTGACAGGCTTTCATTTTAAAGTCCTTAAGGAGCAGTTTTTGTTTTCTCTCTAAATGTTTCCTTGGAGAATAAATAGCTGAAGGCTCGTGCATATGAGATGCCATGTCCACCAAAGTTCCCATCTCAGAGGGTCCCTCATAGCTGAAGAGTAAAACCAAGAAACTGAAAGACAACTGCACTACTTTGGTTTCTTTCATTCGATAAGAGTCAGACGTACTAGTGGAAAAGGCCATGGACCATATAATCTTTGTGCCTGTTTACTCTGACTTGACCCAGCTGGAGGCCAACACAGATCACACTACTGAGTGCTGCAAAAGCCTCAAAGAGGGTACTGAGTGTAGTGACTTCAGAAGGATCAGATGTAGTTCCTCAAATTTTAGAATGTGAGGATGTCCCTGGTTGTCTGATGGAGGTATGCCTGGGAGTGATTAATTCCCTTGTAGCTTCTATGAATAGTTATAACAAGAAAGAAAAATGCAAGCATATTTCTACTGCAGTCATTCTTGTTTCAAGAGGTCCACAACAAAATTGTCTCAGATTTCCTCAGGGACTGTTTTATTATGACTGTTAAATCTCTTCACTTCCTTTCCCTCTGTCTCCTTAAAAGAAAAAGAGATGCATCTTCTGAAGAGGATTCTTCCTGTTGGCCAGAATCTGCCTTCTTGGATGATTGTTCTGAGATTCATTTCCCCACCGGGGATACAAATCTGAATCTGAAGGGACTGCCTCTCCCGAGTCCCCTCAGGAAGAGCTCTCCTGTGAGGAAGCTGTTCAAAAATCATGCATCATTTAAACTGGGAGGGAACCCAAATCTGAGTCCTAAAAGAGATGGAGTCTGTTGCATATCAATCTTCCTATGCCTTCTATTGTCCCCAGTTCTTGAAGTTTCAAAGGACACTTTCCTTTATTTAACTCCATAATCACACTAAAGCTACTAATTACTATAGCACTCAACCTTCCTCATTACCTAGAGGAAAACAGTTTTTGTACTTTTTTCTCACTTGCTTAGAGAAAATCAGCTCTTGTACTCACTTTCCTCACTTATTTAGAGGAAAATAGTTTTTTATTCAGGCATGTCCAAGGGTCAGCTCCCAGTGTTCTCTCCTGTCTATCTGATGAATCTGGGCATCTTGAGGCAATGTAGAAATTGCCTCATGTACACAGACAACAGTCTCCTCCTACCACCCAGCACTACAACCTGTGAGAGATGCACTTGTCTAGCCAAACTGGAGGTAAAGCTCTCCCCAACCAAGACTGAACTTGACAGTCCTGAGGAGAAGGTAAACATTTGCACCACACCACACTCATCACATAGTCTCTCTAAATCTACACCACCAAAATCCACACATAGTAACACACAAACATTTGTGGAGGCTCTCAATCTGTCTAAGCAACAGAGACCTCCAAAGCAGGAACGCAAGCAACCTCCATCCCCCAACACAACCCAAATGACACATAGCCCACAGACTCAGTGTGCCACTCAAGCACAGCCAATAAGGCAAAACAACGTACCCAACACACTAGTCATAGGTGACTTTATAGTCAGGCACACTGATGTCCCACTAACCAGGTTAAACCAGGCGAAGGTTACTGTCAGCTACCTGTCGGGTGCCAGGATCCGCCACATAACCCACACACTCAGGTCACTCCACAACAAGTACAAATATGACTCTGTCATTGTCCATGTTGGTCTGAATGACCTGAGAGATACCTCCCTGGACTACATGAAGAGAGACATGGAAGAGCTCTCTGATCTTGTAGCCCAGGCAGGTATGACCCTATCCCTGAGTAGCATTCTGCCATCGCCCAGAATGATACCGCAGTCCAAATACAAAATGATTGAATTCAACAATTGGCTAAGCTTCTGGTGTCATTCTAAGGGGATCCAGTATCTGTCTGCTTGAGATGACATGGTCGACAGACCACGATGCTTTGCCACAGATGGCCTGAACTTGTCACCCCTGGGATTCCGGATACTGGCTAAGGCTCTTGTTGCCCCTATAGTGCCATTTTTAGGCAAAGTTCAAATAACAAATTCACCACCATAACTGGAACAGGCAAGCAAAAACTGAAGGTAATGCTACTCTGTGCTAGAAGTCTAAATCTCAAAATGCACTCACTTGAGGCACTCCTTAAAATGGAGAACATCGATATATGTGCAGTGACTGAGACCTGGTTCAACGCTCCAGAGAGCACCCCTGCACTACCAGGCTATAACTCATAACACACTTTTCGGCCATGTAACCTGGACCGAAACACCAAAGGCGGAGGTGTGTCCATATTTATTAAGGATATCCACACCTCCAGGCTAGTTGCTCAGTGTAATGCAGCCGAGGTTATCCAAGTGCAACTAACTCTGGGCAAAACTGCAATCCAAATTGTAGCTTGCTACAGATCCCCCACCATGCCCCAGGATTCCCACTCCTCTTTTCTTGATGTACTGGAAAATATTGGGGTTCAACCAAACACCCTAATAATGGGTGACGTCAACTACCCCACCATTAACTGGGAAGACTACTCATGTACCAACTCCTTAGCTCAACGCTTTCTGGAATTCATAAACTCCAATGCCCTGGATCAACTTATCCACACCCCCACCAGGAGTAACAATATCCTAGACCTAGTCATTACCAACATGAGTGACCAGTGTTCCACACCTGAAGTCACCTCCTTGTTGGTCCGATCTGACCATAAGCTAATCACCCTTAATATCCACCCCCCCCCCATAAAGGAAACAACGGTAAAAAATTTCTCCAAAGCCAACTTCATGCTTCTTAAGACAGAAGTGGTGAACTTCATGACACCCATGCAGATGGACAATATAGTTACAACTGCTGAATCCTACACAAATGCACTCTATAAGCACTTACACGAGTGCATGGATTGTGCTATCCCAAACAGAACCAAGACACTACCCTCCAAAAAAAAGGAAGCCAATCTGGTGGTCCCCTGCCATAAACAAACTACAACAGAAGGAAGAAACTGTTGCAAAAGAGAGTAAAATCCCATGAGTGGAGGAGCTCCTAGGTCAGCCTCAGTAAGAAGCTGAGATACCTTATAAGATCCTCCAAAGCTAACTACGAAAACAAAATCACCACTAATTCTAAGGATAACCACAAAGCATTCTATAGCTATGTCAAGAATCCGCAACACCCAGATCTGCTCTGAGTTGCAGCACAACGGCATGAAAATTACAGCACCAGCTGATATTGCCAACATCCTGGCAGATAGGTTCAGTGCTAACTTTACCCCCCCCCAAAGGGCCCATATCTATACAGGAAGAATGCAGAGTTCCTGTATTCACAACTACGCAGGCCAAAAACACAGCATCCATGGGACCGGACATCATCCCAGGCTGCTTTTTACACAAACTGGCTCCCCACTTAAGCACCAACATCAACAATAGCCTCGCATCAGTCTTTGTGCCCACTGAATGGCACACAGCAACAGTTATCCCGCTCCACAAAGAGGGAGCCACCACTGATCCCGGGAACTATTGACCCATTAGCCTGACGATCCTGGTCTGCAAGGCCATCAAATGTATCATCATGGAACTCCTAAACAAAGACATTGGTAATCTCCAAACTCTGGATCCCACCCAGTTCAGGTTTGTGAAAGGCAGATCATGCCTCCTGAACCTGACTGACTTCTTTGAGGCAGTCACCAAAGCCATAGATGAGGGTAAGGTGGTTCACACAGCCTATCTTGACCTCAACAAGGCTTTTGCCACCATCCCCGATTCTGGAATTATAGCTAAACTCACTAAACTAGGTATAAATCTCTACGTCACAACATGGGTTGCTAACTGGCTCACTGATAGAACCCACACTGTAAAAGTTGCAGACTCCAAATCTGACCTCAAAGCAGTGACAAGTGGAGTACCACAGGGTTGGTTCCATCCTGGGACCTGTCCTGTTTGGTATCTACTTCTCTGAAGTACAGGCTAACACAGAAGGCCTCTGGCTAACTAAGTTCACAGATGACTGCAAACTAGAAGCCATAGTCAAGTCCCCAAATGATGTGGACATCCTACAGAAGGGCCTTGCTGAGACAGATGCCTGGTGTCAGAGCCATGGCCTCAAGCTCAATGCCAAAAAGTGGTGTGTCATCCCCTTTGTTAAAAACTCTGTACCCATGAACTACCACATAGGCAGCAATCTACTTAACACCGAATGTGTGATAAGACCTTGGGACCCAGGTGGACAATAGTCTCTCCTTTGATAATCACATTGCCACAGTAGTCAGGAAGTCCTACGTGGCACACCTTATCATAAAAGGGTTCTCATCTAGGAAAAAAGAGGTCATTGTTCCCCTCTACTCGACACTCATTAGACCCATTATAGAGTACAACGCCCATTTTGGAATGTACCTCACAAGACATCTGCATCAGCTGGAAAGGCCACAGAAGTACCTCACAAAGAGGATTACTGGCCTCAAACAAATGCCCTACACTGACCGCCTCAAAAAACTCCAGCTTTACTCCATAGCATATCGCCTACTCGAGGTGATCTCTGCCTAACATATAAAGCTATGTCAAACCCAGAGCTGTTGGACATGCTACACTTAAAGAAATCCCAATCCCTCTGAGCTACACGCTCTGGGGACCTAAATCTTGTCACCACAATAAACAGGACATGCTGGAGGGATAGATTCCTGTCCCAGAGATTTCCATACTCTGGAACAGGCTACCCATCTATGTTAAGCAAACGTCTTCATTAGCACTCTTCAAGAAAAATCTTGAGTGGATGGGAAATAGGAAATGCACCCCGGGGATCACTTCTGTGTCTATGCTCAACAATGGCACAGGAAAATAACTTTCTTGGGTGGCGTAAGCCAAGGAACCTTGTTAGCTAGGCTTACGTAGGCCCTTGAGCCGATAGCCTAGTACCTACGTATGAACCTATGAACAGCCACCTGCACCTAGAAAGCCTGAAAGGTATTAAAGTCCCTGATTCACACATACTTTTGTATAAAAATACATCTGATCTCACTGTTTTCCACTGACTCTCTTAAGTTTTTCTGTACTTCCAGTGCTCTCTGCTCTGATAAGAATAGTCAACCATCAAAGGATATGGGGGTATATACCAGTTCCTGTAACTTTGTGCTTTTACTTATCAGACACAAATGCTAAGATATGACTTATGCGACTTATGCCAAATATCCCCGACATTGACACTAAATTTGCAGTGCTAGCTATAATCTTCTGCTTTTCAAGTAGCACTCTGTTGTATTAAGTGTGCATATGATGTGTCAGATCCTTTTTCCAGGGTGCTTTTGGTTTAGTGCTAAGAAAGTACTCCTGTCTAAGACTACATTCTCTCTGAAGACATACGGGCAAATCTTATGGATGCTCCTTTAGATATGGACTTCCATTTTGGATTCCCTTCAGCAGACATATTCTAAAAGTTGGAAGAAATGGGCAAACCTATGCAGGGGTTTAAACAACTTTCTCTTCTCTTCCAAAATTTCAAAGAAATTACTGCCTCCAAATTAAGCACTTCTGTCAAGCAAAGCCTGCACAGTCTTACCCCCTGTGCAGAATTGCAGTGATGGCTTGGGATATTGCTAGTCACCACAACCGGTTTCTCCAAGCGGCACACATTTCAACAGAATAGCTTGGCATATCACCAGAGCAGAACAAGGACAGATTCCCAGAATGTATGTTAAACAGGGAGGTGTTCTTATATGTTGTCCACCAGTGGGATATTACACAGATGGCTCTTGAGCCATCTGCTCAAAATATTTTGATCCAGTACCCCTTGCAAGAAGCCTGGGCAATGGATGCCTTCTCCTTCAGTTGGAAATTCCTGTATGTTTTTCTTCCCTTTCCTCTGATACAAAAGTCCTTCTGAAAATTCAGAAGGACATACCCAAAATTCTCTTGGTGACCCTCTTTCGATTCACACACCACCAATTTTCCCTTCTCTTTCAACTGATCAAGGGCAGTTACCAATGATTGCTCATAAGCTGGACTTGCTTACACAACAGAAGAGCCCGGTCATCCACCCCAACCCAAAGACTCTCAGCCTTGCAGTTTGGATGTTAAACTTTTGATTCCATTTAGGTCCCTGTATTTTGAGGGATGTACTACAGGAAATAAAGGAGGCTAGAAAACCTACAAATAGTCACATACATGTGAATGGTAGAGATTTACTATTTATTGCTACAAGAGAGGATGGGGTCCTTATCAGTTGAGATATTTTATCCTAATTTAGGTCTGACACACACTTCCATCAAGATGACATCTGCTAGTCATCTCACTCTGTCTTTCTTTAATTTCTACCCTGTTGTTTTTGTTTAATGGTCAATAAATTCCTAAAGCATTCTACATGTCATCAGGATAGCCAGCAAAGCATTTCCTCCTGTGTGGAACCTGACGTTTGTGCTTGAGAAGTGGATTTTGCCATCTTTTGAGCTAGCTTCTGTGGCTTCTTTAAAGTGTAGTGCATGGAGAACTGCTGTTCTTGGTGTTCTAAGAAGAGTTTGAGTTACAAGTCTGTTATTTTTCTGGTTTTCCATAGGATAGAGTTCCCCAATCAAAAATAAAGGATAGTTTCTCTTAGATTTAATCCATCATTTACGTCTTAGGTGTTCATAGAAATTTCTCTAAGTCAGTCTCTTCACATTCCTGTGTTTTTTTTTAATACACAAACAAGGTGAAAGGATTCTACACTTGACATAAAGATTTCATTTGTACAGTACAAAAGGAACAGAACATCTGATCAGTTATTCATTGCCTTTGATAGTAAGAAACAACTTTTCCTGTATCTATATTATTTGCTATTCCTTTCATGGTAAGTCTCATTCAAGTAACCTCAAAGCTCATTCTACAAGAACTCTATGGCTTCTTCAGATGCTTTTTTTCAAAGGCCTAGACTCAAAGTTCACTTTAGAGGCTGCTACTTGGGCCTCCATTCATGTCTTTATAAAATTACAAAATTGTGCTGTCTCCAGAGCCAGAACTGGATTTGCCTAAAAATTCTCCAATGATTGCTTGACTGTAGTTCAATGCCTTTTACTCCCTCCCACTTTGTATAAAAAGCTTTTGGAATCTTTCCACTTGTGAGCATTACTGCATCTGTGATCTGATGATGGATATAGTACAGTTGTATAAGAACATACCTAGAATAATTTCCCTTCCCTGCGCTAGGTGAATTGAAAAGCTTATTCCCAGCTCCTCAGCTGATTCGTTTGGGTGTAGGTCCGCAAACTAATCAGGTGGTGGTTTTAAGGTCCTACCTTACATGCACGTCTTCTTGGAGAGATGGGAGGACTTACCCCTAAGTGATAACTAACTAATGGGATGAGTATTTACTTAACCTTGATGTCAAGGAGTTTTTGTAAATGTGCTTGTCCTGTGATGTCACTAAGACGCATGATGTCCAGGAAGGCTACGTTTTTACATAAAAAAAATGCTCTTTCCTCCTGCACTACATTTCCCCCTGGACCTTACCTCCCAACTGGCATCCCCTTGTGCGAAAAAAGGATTGAGAAAAAGGGAAGCTGATGGACAGATAATAGCAGGACCCAGAGGATGCCAGGTCATTTTCATGAGGGATATCCAAAGAAAATGTTTTAAAAAATAGGTAGATAGAAGCTAACAGATGTAAAAAGGGAGACTTGACTAAGGATACTTTAGCAAAACTGCAGTGCTGCTTGTACTGCTGAATCATTTTGTGTATACACAATTTCCATGGAAATGGAATTTGCAGGTTTGAATTTCTAGTTTTTTAGGCCATTATCTGTCTTCTACTATTTGACTGCTGAAATATTATTGTAATTTTTATTTATTTATTTATTTTTTTTATCCTACTGCCGCTGGCTTTAGCTAGCCTCCATGCTTTACACCCCATAGTCCCTGCCCTGCAACTCTCATTACTTGGCAGACCCCATTGTGACCTGCATCAGAGTGGTCAGGCTGCCTGCTGGGAAAATACCTGTGCACAGTCCCTATTTCCATGGCAGGCCCCTAAAGTAAGCACCTGCCAGCCCCGCAGAACATGATGAGCCAAGCAAGATGTCATCAGCTGCAGCTAGTGAGGGATTTTTCGCTAGCCTAATTTCCTTCCCGCCATGCTGACACCTCCATTGCACATGAGTAGGGACAGCCATGAGGTGTTGCCTGAGGATGTGCTTACCTACTATTGTGGCCATTTTCCCTAATGTACTTCACTAACAAAGTGCAGTGATCCTTCTCTAAGCCCCTGGCTGTACCAGGGCTTCATGAGAGAATCCGCCCCAGCCCCACAAGATAAGCATGCCTTCCTCATCTACCATGCCATCAATCTTCCTGTGCTGCTAATGAAATGCGAGTCACCTGGGCCGAAGTCAGGACTGGCATGGTTAATGTTACTGCATTTTTTAGTGGATTTATCACACCGTGATTTATTCAACCTGCTGAATATCTCTTCTTCAAGCATATTTATCATCTGTTCTATAAAGCTTTATGATATTTAATTTTTCCTCAAAATGTTGTCCACTGTGCATTGTGGGTGTCAGAGGTCACAAATCTTTTAAACAGAACAGCACCGTGTTTACCTCCATGTTTTGCATCAGTACTCTGCACTGTGCCCTCCAAACAGCTTAACCTGTGTCACCTTGCCTTTGTGAGACACTTGGTAGAAACTTTTACATTTACAGAAGGGATACTACAAAAAGAGAACACTTTCTGAATCCCAGATGTCTTTCCTTTGACAAACTGAGCACCAGTTAGCAAATGCAGCTAACCCATAGTAAACAGCCATTCACACCTGCTCCCTTTATAGGTTTATTTCCGTGTAAGAAAGAGAAAGCCATTGGCTAACACATGGTGTGCATTATTGCACAAATGCTACTCACCTGCTGGAATTAGTGCATCAGTAGTGGCAGTGATGTTCTTTGTGTTTCACTGTTGCAGTCATCACATTTGGGTTATCTGCCTGCAGGTAGCCCTCAGCCGGCCTGAATACCAGAGTCTTGGATTCCTGTGTTGGATGTCTCTTCTTCCATGACGTCCGGTCATCAGGGGTGTAAAACATGCAGCCGATGCCATTACTTCAGTTTTTCTTGCCGTGCAGTGCCCGAAGCAGAAGCAGTTCACAAGGGGCAGTCGGCAGACTCCTGAAATTTCGTTTTAGAGTTCCAGAACCGAAGTCTTCAAAAAAGTTAAGTATCCTGTTGGGGATCCTTTTTCTTGCTCTAACCAATGTCAGTAAAAGTTAATCATCTTACCTGTGGAAAGCAAATACCTCATAAAGATTTTCATTCGTACTGCATTCCTTGCTTAGGCCAAGACCACGATGTTCCTCGCTGTCGGTTTTGTGCCTTGTTCAACCCCCAAACTATTCATCGTCTGGCTATATTTGCAGCAGATTATTTTGGTACTCTGTATCCGTACTCCGAAATGGCTTCAGTAAGCCATCCGACTACTGATCTTCTGAAAACAAAACGTAAGGATAAAGGCAGACTGCATAGGTCTAAAACTGCCAACGACGCTTCTATTAAGCTAGTCGCCAGTATGCCACTACTCAGTGAGGTGCTTTTGCAGCCCCTGATGCCCGCTACTTCAGATTCGCAGGCCTCTACTGAGACCCATTCGGAGTCCGGTATGCCACGAGATGATGCTTCAACTATGGAGCCTGCGGCTGTCTCTACCTTGGATGGGTCCAGTGCTGCTGTGCAGGCACTGGCTTCTGAGGGTGTATTCAGGCCTAGACTTGCATTTTAAACCAATGCCATATTCTTCATCCAGGCCTAAAACTCGCACCACACCTAGAAAACCGACGTCAAACCGCATGCTCAGGCTCATATGCCTAAAAAACAAATGCTTAGAATGGCTGAAGACCTTAGTACCTTAATTAGGGAAGCCAGCCTTCCCCCTCTAAGAGACCTAGAACTGATTTTCCTTCTGATCAGGAATCTGATATTTCTGTTTCTTCTGATTACCAAGATTTGCCCTTGTCTATCTATGAGGATTCTGATGCAGAGGATTCCATTCCCTCTGCTTCCCCTCCAGAAGATTTTTCTTTTGGTGAAACCTTGCACACTCTTTGGGAGCATTTCCGCTGGGAAAGCCAGGATTACTCAGACTCCAAAAAGATGCTTAGGGAATTCTCAGTCCTTCCTCAACACAGGCCTTTAGCTATCCCTCCTGTTCTGGACATTGTAGATTATGCTTTCTTGGAGTCTAGCCTTTCCCCAGACACTTTACTTCCAGCTCCCAGAAAACCTGACTGGTATTACAGAGTACCTGACTCTCACAAGTTCCTCTTCAAGAATCCTACTGCGGATCCAGAGACCATTTCCCAAGGACCAAAGGGCATTAAAGCTACTGCTGCCAAAAATCCTACCCCTTCTGATAGAGATTCTAGGGCCTTGGACAGATGGGGTAAGAAGGTATACACTTCTGCTACTTTGGCCATTAGGGCTTTAAATTGCCAGTTTCATATGTTAAAGTACCAGCAGCATATTATGGGACTACTTAAACAGAAAATGATGTTGATTCCTGACTGTGCTGAACACAAAGAATTACAGGATTTAATGCATTCTGCAGAACAAGTTGGTAAACATATTTTGCAATGTGGTTTTGACTCTCTAGAAGCATCTTGCAGGGCTGCTGTCACTGGGTCTGTACTTAGAAGGCATGCTTGGCTTAAGGAGCAAAACTTGCCAGATCATGTTAAAGCTAAATTACTGGATGCTCCCTTAAACCAAGACCGCCTGTTTGGCAACAAAGCAGAAGTCCTCAAAAAGATGGAGGGAAAAGCTAAATCTATGCAAACTGTTAAAGATTTCCTGCAAGTACAGCCTCCCAGATTTAGTAGGCACTGGCCTTCTAAGAATTGGTCCTTTCCAGTGTCTTCCAGGCCTCCTTATTCCAAACCCAGGAACAGCAGACCACCTAGGTTACAGTCTCAGGCTACGCACAGGCCTAAGCAGTGGGGGGCTCCCACTTCCAAAGCAGGGAGTAGTAAGACACCCCCCTACGGAAAAATGGCACAATGACTTAACCCTTCCAAGGTCTGCTCAACTGCCTGCCCCCTTAGGAGGAAAGCTCGCCCTGCATGCAAAAAACAGGGAACTCTACCAAGGACAAATGGGTTTTTGAATATAGTTTCCTAAGGATACGGATTCCACTTTCACACCCTACCAACCCCCAAACAGTTGGCCAGACCTACCCCCAAATCAGTGGACAGAGGCTCAACCGCAGGTTCTCTCTCTTCTAAGTATCAGAGCTATTCAGCCTGTCCCAGCAGAAGAAAGGGGACAAGGTTTTTATTCAAGACTTTTCCTGGTACCCAGAAAAGACAGCTCCTGACATCCTATTCTGGACCTCTCTATTCTAAACACCCTTTTGGCAATCCCAAAATTCAAAATGCTAACACTTCAACAGCTGCTTCCTATGCTAGACAAAGATGCATGGTTGGCAACCTTAGACTTAAAGGAAGCTTTACCTGCACAATCCAATAAGGGAATCTTGCAGGGTATACCTACGCTTCAGGGCAGGCTCCATGCACTATCAGTTCTCTGCACTTCCCTTTGGCTTATCTACTGTGCCCAGGGTATTCACAAAGTGTCTAGCTCCAGCCATTGCATTTTGCAGGCAGAGAAGTATTCACATATACCCATACTTGGACGATTGCCTGATTCAGGCAGAAAGCCAGGACTTGCTATTAAAACATCTGGCATTCGTAAAGAAACTTCTAACCTCACTTGGGTACACCATAAACGAAAAGAAATCTCACCTAGTACCCTGCCAACAGATTGTATTCCTGGGAGCGAGCTTGAACACAACTCCCCAGATGGCTTTCCTCACTCCAGAGGAACAAGCTTATTTGACAACATACTTCAGACTACTGGCCACAAAGACCCAGCTATCTGCAAGGAAAATTCTGCAAGCCCTGGGGTTCATAGCCTCTTGCATTCTACTAATTCCATATGCAAGACTGCATATGAGGAAACTACAATGGTATCAACATTCTCAGGACCTGGAATCAATGATTCCTATCATTCCTTGTATAAAGATAGTTCCTTTGGTGGGCGGAGGCCTGCTGCCACAACAAGGGTCTCCCTTTCACTCTACTCCCTGCCGCCCAAACCCTAACAACAGATCCATCAGACTATGTATGGGAGGCTCACTTGGCAGGGCAGTGCATTCAGGGCAAATGGAACCTGAGACAGATGCACCTGCATATCAACCAAAAAGAAATGTTAGCTGTACAGAATTCCCTGACAGCCTTCAAAGACCACATTCTTCCAGGACAATTATTGGTAAAGACAGACAACACCACAGTTATGTGGTACATAAGCAGGGGAGAACCCACTCATACCCTCTCTGCAGACTAGCCATGGCTCTGTGGAACACAGCGTTGAGCTACCAAGTGAACCTACAAGCTCAGTTTCTGCCAGGCAAGCTAAAGTCACTAGCAGATGACCTAAGCAGAAATCTCATGGACCCATACAAATGGAAACTGGAACCAAAAATATTCAACCTCTTGAGGAACAAATGAGGGACTCCAGAGATAGACCTGTTTGCCTCCCCTCAGAACTACCAATTGGACAAATTCTGCACAAGGACTTCCCATAGTCAAGCTTGGAAAGTGGATGCCCTGTCCTTTATCTGGGAAAGCCTCTCGGTTTATGCCTTTCCCCCTCTGCCTCTCCTCTTGAAGGTTCTGCTAAAAATCAAACAGGACAAGCCAAGGACAATACTGATTGCACCAGACTGGCCATGCCAGCACTGGTACTCACTCTTGCGCAGTATGACACTGCTGGAGCCATGGCACCTGCCTCAGACCCCTTCTCTGCTGTCCCAGCATTAGGGCCAGATTCTGCACCCTAAGCTTCAAACCCTGAACCTTGTAGCCTGGCTAATTCCTTGAGCTCTCCAATAGCATACCTCATTAAGCAGGTGCTGGATGTCATTCTGGAGGCAAGGAGGCCTAGTAATAGAAAATCCTATGCTGAAAAGTGGAAAAGATACTGTTCCTGGAGCCAGACTCAGAGGATGGGCACAACTGTGCCCAGCTTACCTCATATTCTTCAGTACTTAACAGAAATTCTCCACAAGGACCTATCCTTCTCATCAGTTAAAATTCACGCCTCTGCCATTTCAACACATTATAATACTGAACCACCCCTCTTCTCTCACTCCCTGCTAAAGCAATTCCTCAGAGGGGCCAAAAATATAAGACCCCCCCCCAGGAGAGCCCCTACTCCAGCCTGGGACCTCAACTTTGTATTGGAAAAGCTCACTCTCCCTCCATCTGAGCCAGCTGCAACTGCAGAGTTGAAATTCCTTTCTTGGAAAACAGCCTTCCTTCTAGCCATCACTTCAACAAGAACAGTGTCTGAATTACAGGCCCTCATGGCAATGAAGCCCTTCATTATCTTCCATGCCGACAGGGTTTCCCTCAGGACCCAGTCCTTCCTTTATGGCCAAGGTTGTGTCTAGTGTGGCCCTAAATCAGTCCATTCATTTGCCTACTTTTTTCCCTAATCCTCAAAACAAAGGAGAACAAATACTGCACTGGACGTGCACAGATAACTTTAGATTTTATTTGGACAGGACTAAGCCTCTCAGAAAATCTGAACAGCTGATAGTTGGTTTTGCTGCAGGGGCAGAGGGGAAGGTCATTTCAAAGCAAACAATTTCTAAATGGATAGCCCATTGCATTCATTTCTGCTACAAGCACCATGGAAAATCTACCCCACAGGGGATAAGATTACACTCCACCAGGGCTGCATCTACCTCTACAGCCTTACTCAGAGGAGTCCCTACCAGGGACATCCTAGAAGCTGCTACCTGGAGCTCCATACATACCTTCACTAAACATTACCACATGCCTATTTTTTCTAAATCCAGAGCTGGTTTTGCCACTGCAGTCTTGCAGGGCTTAATAGCTGGCCCTAATGCTCTCTAACTTCCTCCTCCCTTCCATAGCTTTGGGAATCGAGCCAAATGTGATGACTGCAACAGTGAAACACGAAGAACATAGTACAGTTGTGTACCCTTACCATAAATGTATATGTTCGGGTGTATTCACTGTTGCAGTCCTGGTTACCCTCCCTCCAGCCCCCTGACTTCTCTTGGCTCTACCTTTCCTTTCCTCCTTGTTTGGTGTATTTGACCTTTCTGGTGTGTTTTCTTTTTGATGGAGGTGTACCATAGCATATAATTGCTTCCCTTTGTGGGGGCACCTGACATCTGGGGCAAGAAAAACTGATGTAATGGCGTCTGCTGCATGTTTTACACCCATGACGTCAAGGAAGAAGAGACCGCATCTGATGCAGGAATCCAAGACTCTGGTACTCAGGCCGGCTGAGGGCTACCTACAGGCAGATAACCCAAATGTGATGACTGCAACAGTGAATACACTCAAACATCTACATTTATGGTAAGTGTACACAACTGTACTTTCTTTGTCATTCCCATCCTATCTTTGTCACTATGGTGACGTCTATATTGATGAAAAATTTACTCATACTTTGGTAACATGTCCTGGAATGCCACTGTAAAAATAAATTAAATGAAAATTCATAATTTGTTTTACTTTCTATACTAGGTTATCAGTAATTTTTCCTTGTAATTGCTCCCATTAATAGAAGATATTCTTCTAATGGTTGAGTTCATGCACCTCTATTCCATGCCCTCCTCCCCCAGGCTTCTGTGCACAAAATTGCCAAATGCAACTGTAACTGCAGTGTTGTGCATTGTGAAGCATTATACTTTGGATATGTATGTAGCTGCATATCCTAGCTATGTATTTGCATAGCTGCAGTTAGTTACTTGCACATTCATTGTAATGAGCTGTGCAGCTCTTGCCTGATACCCTGCAGTTTTTTTTTGCTTGGCTTGCAGTGTTACGTGCTGTATAAAATTGTATGGCTACAACGTATTTTGTTTTTTAATATATGGTCACTACAAGTTTTGTTTCTGAATGTATTATGAGCATTTTTTGTATTTATGTGCAACTTGATTGCCCTAGTCCTGGCTGAATTAGGGTCTGAGGATCAGCCCACCTATCCAGCAGTTAATAAATAAGTAAAATTAGCATGAAAGTTTTCAAGATTTATGTTTTGCAAGAAGTATTGTGCCATATACTTGGTGGTAATAATACATAAATATTGGAGGTCTGCAACTTGGAAAAAAAAAAGGATGTCTAAGAACTTTCTGCATTGACATATAGGAGGGAGAACTGTAGTCGTATACACCTGAAACTGTAGGTTCAGCCAGAATAATTTTTGTTGTGCTTCCTGTTGCACTGGATTGTCATGCCTTTTAAAACCATATTGAAATTAAAAATTGCCTGTTTGTTTTCATTTGAGGGAAACAGCTTTGTCACACTATTCACAGAATGAACTGCAACGAGTGTCACACACTGTAATCCAAAATACATTTATATATAATAAAGAAACACTGCAGAACTTCCCCTGAAATTAATTGTCCTTACTGCACTAGAGTGGAACATGACAGTGCAGGAGAAAGCAAAATCCTTCTTGCAGAGTTTTAACAAAAATTCACACACGACTTTACAGAACAAAGCAAAATCCAGTTAAAAAAAAATTACACTAGACAGAAAAATGAAAGAAAAAAATCAGCAACTTAAAAATTGTGTATAATGTCATATTGTGTTACCAGGCAACAGGACAGTTAAGCCTTTTGAAACCTAGTCACTGTTGTCCCACTGGTACATCCAGCTAGTTACCCTCGCTTCTATATAAGGGATATAGAGAGAGAGTGTGTGTGTGTGTGTGTGTGTGTGTGTGTGTGAGAGCTAGGCCTGAGGTAAATTTTCAATTTCCTATCCATTTTCACATAAAATTAAAGGCTTGTCCAGCGGCATATACTGCCTCTTTTTTTTCTAGATAAGTAAACAGTAAATGGAAAACAGAAAAAGAAAAGAGAGTATACGTTTCTGATTGAGTTTATGGTATTGCCAGTAATACTTCACCTCCGATCTGTGTCAAGTTGCCCACTTTCGAAGGATAAGGATTGATGTATTTGTTTTTATTTAGATTTTGTTTCATACATTTGTATCATACATGTGTACATCCCTCCTTGTGTTTATTATTTCCTTATATTTGTATTGTGCCCTTATTACATGTGTATAACTCTCCTGGGTAGAGTCTAAAAATGGTCCACTTGAGTCAGTATTCTACCCCAGTTAGCAAAGAATAAATAAGATCTTTAAGAAAGAGAACTTTAATACCAACAGCAGCTATCTGTGTTCCAATATAGATTTAGGTCCTTGTTCTGGTATATGTTAATGCCAGTCTTGCAGATATGCAGTATGTTAAATGGGATTTTGTCATTTACAGCTTTGTAGGCCAGGCATAGATGACACTCTGAGTCTGCAGGAGACTAAGAAGAAAAATAGGGCTTGTAAATGTTTTGGGTAACATTGGGAACTCCATACCTTAAGTTTATTTAGTGAGAGACCACTAGGTATTTTTTCAGTTAGGTATTTGGGCAGCAACATACTGAAAAGCACATTGTATTCTAGTATGGGCCTGATGAGCCAGATTGGAAGGGAGTGATGAACCCTCTTAACCAAGAAAGCGATCAGTTGGGTGAGGTATATGATATAGTCCATCACTGTGAAATCTGTGTTCACCGACACCCTGTGCATCACATCACATACCTGCTTTCATGCTTGTTATGATGTCCCCTCTGTGCTAGTAATCAAGGAGTCTAACTCCTCACCACTTGACACTGGAGAGGGGCGTTCACTAATGGATACACCCAGTACGTCCAGATGAAGCTCTCTGCATTAAGCACAGTTTCCCTTAAGAGCACACAGAGAACACACTCAGTCTGGGGATTGGTTTTCCCTCTCTCTCCAGATTCCCCAGTAAGACTCCCCACTTGCACAGCTATAGAGTTGACTCATCAGCCGAGTGTCCAAGCCAAGTCCTCCACCACTCTATGTGAAACCAGTGCTCTATGTCCCTGCTCTAAGCAGCTGATGCACACACACTGAGATTTGATTTGCGCACACATGCATGTGCACACACACACCTGGGAAAGGCTGGCACAGGTTTACTAGCTATGCCCCCTTCAGCCCAGACTATAAGGTGCCCACCAGGCACTTTCAAGCCAGCTACTCTAAGGCTCTTACAAGGGTACCCAATTTTACAGAGTGAAACTAATATTAATACAAATGGTAGTGTTTTGACTAGTGCAGGAGGTCTTTCAGGAGTGGCCACACAGTCACTAAATAGTACCCTCAGGTTAAAATGTTCTCTAAAGGACCAGCCAGAATGAAAAGTTTAAGTATATTTAATACTAAAAGAACATGAAAATACTAAATATCTGTTTACAATAAACACCAGAGTTTCAGTCACAGGAAATATTAAAATAACACAGATGAATAGATTTGCACAGGTACAGAAAAACAGTACTTAACTGTTCTCACTATATTTTCCTGACTGATCTAAATAATTACTATTCCTTGGTTCACTTACAAGAGCAAGGCAAAATGAAGTAGGTGAGTGATCCTTCTATGCCAGGTTCTAAAAACAGAGTGCTCAGGGACTTCAGTCACACTTTGTATTAAAGCGTCATTTTTAGTGATGGATTACAGAATGAAATCACATGCATCTGATCATCTGACTTCTGGTTCCCATGCTACTCCCTTGGCTAGAAGCTGCCAGGATTTAGCACATATGAGTCAGGAACACGCACACACAGAGATTGCTAAGATCTGTTGCAGCTTCTGGAAGTCATAAAACAATTTCAGACCTCCACCCTTCCAGAGAAGCAATTTGTTCACCATAAAGACGATAAAGAAAGCTTCCTAGTACAGACTTTTTTTCTGGCTGCATTGAGGAATGTAAGATACAATCTTTATGGCCTAAGCCAGGTAATTTAATTTCAGAGAAATTTTCAAAGTTAGCTGCAGCTGGACTGTGATTAACCCCTTCTCTTCCAGTATCCTTTGTTACAATATATACATTTCAACAGTTACAATAATGCATGTATATTTCTTCCTCTGTCTAGCAGGACACACTGTTGATGAGTTTTTTTTTAACACAAGCAACTTTACAAATATATTTTCAACGCAGGCATATGTACAAATTTTGATTTTCAGCTAACATACAAGTCTTTACTAAATTCCATTTAACTGTGCTGGCCTATGTTACACATCCACTGCCTTACTTCTCGTGGCATAGCTGGCAATACCTCACATTGTGTCACTTGTAACCACGAGGCAGACTGTTGTAGGGGCCCACTCAGTTGCTACTTGTACATTTCTGTAGTCTTCTAATGTCTTGTTGTCACCAGATTTTTACTGCTATTTTTTCCTACCCACCTCTTATTTTTCCACTCATTTGCATATATTCTTCCTTTATTGTGTTTAATACTTTCTTGCTAGTTGTCTTTAGTTACATTTTTTTAATGATTATTTTCAGTTCATGAAATCTTTTCTCCCCTGGAGCCCATTGTATACTGATTTCAAGCCAGTTGTGCTGTCTGAGTAAGGGTCGTTGTGTCTTTCAGCTTTTCCCGGTTAGGGGTATGAATGAATAAAAATAAAATAAATGCCTGTTTTGTAATAAAACATAACTATTTTATCACAAAGCAGTTAACAAAGGACTACTATGATACTTTTTAAATGTACAAACAAAATGTTATTGTTACTGTTATTATTACTACTACTGTTTAGTGTCCATGCTGGCCTTGGTGAGTTTACAAGCTGAAAATTACATTACTTGTGTTAGCTAGAGTGTTCTGTGCTGCTTATTTCATTGTACTGCACAAATGTACTCTAGCAGTTTTCTAATAGTTTATATTACATATTGCCAACATCCACTTGCAGGAACATTTTTGGGCTTCTCAGTCTACCTAAACCCAGAAGGCCAGATTTGGAAAGACATTTGGTAGGGGGCCTCCACCCATCTTACAGTGCTACCCCAAACCTAAAATCAAACTTCTTCCTTGTATGATGTCATAAGTACTTGGGGGCAGAGTATACCAAACATTTCCCACCAGTGCACTAAGGGCACTTCTGCATTCAATGCATTCTGTGCCAGGAGGTGGCAGTAACGATGGAATAATTTTCATAATTTCCCATTATGTATTTCAGGTGTAAGCCAAACACTGCAGAATTTGCTGTGTAGCTACATTAGTGCCTGAGCCAACAAAGTTGGCTGTCCCCACACACCACTTAAGTGTTGGCAATAATGATGTATGCATAACAGATAAAGGGCAGTCATACATAATGTTACGGCTGCGCCATCACTGGTGGCACACTGTGGGACTTCTCATTGATGGTGTACTCCAAAATATCTTAAAAACATAGCTACGGGTTATCCCCTGTGTATGAAGCAAACAGCACATGAAAACATACAACCACATATGTGTATGGCTGTTACCAAGGATGACAAGGCACATCAGTGGACCGCAGACGGTTCCAGCTATTGTACTCTAGGTATATGTGCTATTCCATATGGAGTCCTTGTAGTTTCTCTGTCAGTATACAGGGGGAAACTGTACTGATGCAACAAAACTCCACTTTACTTTGTAGCTTTACATTTGCATTTAGTACAGTATAGTCATTGAAGAGGTTTAGAATCTGTCATAGGTCTCCCTGATTTCCTCATTAGCCTAGCACATCCTATGCATAAATT
Source organism: Protopterus annectens (assembly GCF_019279795.1). Taxonomy (NCBI): domain Eukaryota; kingdom Metazoa; phylum Chordata; order Ceratodontiformes; family Protopteridae; genus Protopterus; species Protopterus annectens. The sequence goes on along the minus strand of NC_056727.1, from coordinate 976,187,059 downwards.
GTTTTGCAGTCCCATCGATAGTATCTGCTCAGGCACTTCAGATGTACTTGACAGTACTGTACTGTGCTTCACGTAGTATCTACCTGGGTAGTTCACTGATGTTGACTGTAATTCTGTATTTCTTGTAATGTGTGCTTGAGTACTTCACTACTGCATGGATGAGGACTGCAAGTATTGCATATTCTGTCAGGTTCCACTTTGCAGAAAGTATACTTGATGCCTTATTTGTCCCACCTTAATACCAGCTGCGCAGTTGTACTACTTACAGCATTTATCGGTAAAAATCATTGTATCGCATTGTTGCTCAGTGAATTTGATATATTGTTGGCAGGGGAAACAGCTGCTTTTTTGTTCAATATTTTATGGCTTTCTAGTAATCATGTGTCCTCACTTGGTGTGATATTAAAGACTGCTAATGTAATACTTAACTGGTTCTATCCAAAACTCATGTCCTATACTCCTTACATATTTTAGGAATATCCTGTACTTTTACTAGATACATTCCTTATCTTAGCAGTGTTCACATTGCAGGACATACAGGCTTTATGTTATACAATTGTGACAGCTAGGCCCAATTCTTTCATCAGTTGCCATCCAATGGCAGTGTGTGGTTAAGTGGCCTTCTTAGATTTCCAGAACATTTTACAGCTGGGAGATGGCAACTGAGGTAATGAAACCAAAGACCATCGTAGAATTTTTATTCATTTTGTTTCACTTTGTCAGATGGATAAGTGAACTGGTCCTTCTCAGACACTGTCTTGTCATGTCCAGGGGCGCAAAAACAAGAGTAAATGTAAGAGAACAGGACATCTGATGGCAGACCTGATGAGCCAGGGGCAGTTAATCAGGTCGGACTTACTGATTGTCCCAGAAGTGCTGACAGTGTTCATAACACCCAGTCACCATTAGCTTCCCACTTGTTAACTATGTAAGCATGGAGAAGGGGAAGTAGTTAGTATTGCGCGCTAGCAGCAGCAGTTTCCCTCCTTTTACTTGTACATCGTTTACTAAATTTAAGAAACAGGGAGTGTTTGGTGCGAGTGTGAGGGTTTACTACCCTGCCAAATTTCTTTTTGTGTGTGTTTTGTGCATGCCTAGTGATCACAATGTATGTTATCCGTTGTCATTTCTTGTGATAAGATAACCAGTGCCTTTGTGTGTGGTTGTTTGGATGTAATTTATTGTTGATTGCAGGTAGGACACGTAATCTTAACATAAAAACATGAGCGAGTCTCTGTGTGTGTGTGTGTGTGTGTGTGTGTGTGTGTGTGTGTGTGTGTGTGTGTGTGTGTGTGTAGATTTATAGTCTAGTGTAAACAGTTAACCAGTGTGTTTTTTGAGAGGTGAGAGGAAATTGGAGTACCAGGTGAAAACCCATGTAGACACCGGAAAAGCATGCAAAACTCCACACTAACTGACTTCATGATGACATTCTCATATTTCTAAGTTTACTTTTACCACTTGAATACTTTTGAATTTGTTCTATGGGACTGTGTAGTTTTCAAAGAGTTTAAAGTGGTGTCCATGTTCATTTCCTTGTGCCTGGCATGGCAGCTCATAGTGCAGGGAATGTTAAGCTTTCTTCTGTAAAGGGCTTTATCCAAAGCAACCAGCTGTAAAGGTAAAAAAAAATTACAATAGCTTTGACTTCATAAAATGAAAATAGCTACTAATAAAATGCCTTATGTTTTCAGCACTACTGTCTTTTGAAGAGAACAACTACAGATAAAACCACATCCTTTAATACAGAGTGAGAAAGAACCAGCGTAATCATTATATCAATAAAATAATGAACCAGTTAAGAAACAATTAAGTAGGATGTTACCCTTTGCCTTCAGGTTTTAAATTCTCTAAGGTTTAAACATATTCTGTTTCAAAATATATTTACTTTCATTGGTTTATAGCCACGTTAGAAGCCTTTAGTAGTTATTTATTTTGATATGAGAGAAGACTTTGCCCAGTATGAAGATTCTAATTCATACAGTTCTAATTTATGAGCAATGTTAAACTGAACAGCAGCAGGGCTTTCAGCTCTGTTATTCTTAATGCCCTTGACATGTTCCTACAACCTTATCATTTTATCTATATAAAATAGGTGGCGGGGGCATGATAAGAGGTATATTACTAACTCAGTGTTGTACTGTAAAGACACAGAGGTTTCAAGTTGCACACCGTTAATTGCACTAAAACCATTGTCCGTAAGATCGCACATATTGCATTTCCCACAAGATTAAGTACTATTGTTACATATTCCAATAATGACAGATTTTGTACCATCTCATGTTTAATACAATGACTCTGCTACTGGGGGAATGTCTGAGGTTTAATAAAATGTCTACTTTGTTGCTGAAGTACAAGTACTTATCTGTTGAGAGACTACGTCAGCCCTTTTAGTTTGTTTATTCAGTGGGCATTTTAAGTATGTGCTGTTGTATACTATGTATTACCTGTATGGTACCTGACAGATTCCCCAAATTTTAACAGTTCCCACTGGTGTTGCTAACTCTTCTAATAGCATCCCTGCATCATCATATGTGTGACCACTCCTTTTCCTTAAAAATATAGCTACAGTGTCATCTATTTCTTTTAGAAATCCTTTCCAGGCACTGTAGGCCCTTCTGGCCAGCAGAGGTTACCAGATGGGGAAGGTGATGGCCTATACCATGGAAGAAGGCTGTAGGTTTTCTACAGCAGAATGCTTTTTTGTCTTGAATTCCATTTAGTGTTAATTTCTAAATAACTAGTAATAATGGGGGTGGGAGGCTGGCGTAATGCTTAAGGTGTTTTCCTTAAAGACACAAGCTGCTGGGTTTGAGTCTCACATGGGGTAATTGGCTAGACTTAAAATGGCCCACAAGGGCTGTTAGCGTAGTACTAGTCTATGAACCTGTAATACTAGTGATAGTTTCAGAAAAGCAAAACTCAAATTTCTTATTAGAGATGCCCTTGATGAATTCCATTACAGTAAGGGAGTCCCCAAAGTACACAAGCATAAGGACATCTCCTTGCCTGCAGTATCGGCTGCTTACTGTAAATGACACTAGTGTTAATAGATGTATTGATTTTCAAATGGTGCAGTTGTCAAGCTAGGTTATTTTTCTAGATTTAAAGAGACCTTTTCAAACAGTTGATCTTAATCTTTTACTAGACAAACTGCTGATTGTGGATTTTCTGCTGAATTTGTCTTCTGCTTCATTAATTGTCTTTTAAAAAGAATATTTACAATCCTGTGGAACAACTCCATTGCAGAAACAGATATGCTTGATAAAGGCGTTTCAGAGAGAGGAGAGTTTAGTACTTGGTCCTCTATATTTCATTCTCTTCACAAACCGATATGCCATATATTAGTTGTGCTGTGTATAGAGATTACACTGTTTTAAGAAAGGCAGATGATTCTTCTTGGGTAAGCTGAAATCATAAAAATCATTTTGCTTCAATTTTGAAGTGATGCACTAAGCACAAAATGACTATTAAATACACAGATTTTTCATGGTTTTGGAGAGTGCCAAAAATAATCACAAAAAATACCATCTTTTTCTCTCTCTAATCCTGAGTGTGCTCTTCTGCCTTTCACTACCCAGCAGATGTATTTGTTCACCAATTCTGCCTTTTCAGACACACAGACTTAACAAATAAGTCTTAAATCATAAAAAAAACGCTTATACAATTTTACATCATCTCATGGCTGAGGCTCAAATTGCAATAGCAGTTTATATTTTATCACATAGACAACAACGTGCCGTGCTCATTGTTGCCCCTTTATTCAGTTCAGACCACAGCTGTATTAGAAACAGCAGAAAATAGTCCTCAGGGTTATCCACTTTGCCAACAGTATAGAACACCATTACTGCACCATACAAAAAGCAATTTTATTACCTGTCACTGCTAGAGCTTCTTTGAGCTTAATACTTTTACTTTTAAATTTCTTACAGCTACTGCCATCCTCTAGTAAACAAGCTGTTGGTACAGGAACGGTCAAATTCCTTAACGTTTTGAGGGTCTTTTAAAGCACAGATGCCATTTTTCTCTTGCTTGCTGTGAAAAAGCCTTCACCAGCCTAGCCCCAACTTCTTGGAGTAGTATTCCTAGTGAAATAACTATGAATAATAAACTTTCTTTGCTCATGAACAAACTTCAACCATGTCTTATGAAAGAATTCAAAATGATTTCTATAGCGATTCTGGATAACTTGTTTGTTTTTACTAATTTTTCAGCTCAACGGTTTAGAGTGAAGTCTTCAACTGTTTTAACTCAAGTCTCTAATCTTTTTACTGTTGTTGCTTTGCAGTGTACAGCTGTTTTATTAGTTATGTTAGTTAAAATGGTTACCCTGTACACTGTTAAGTGGTGTGATGAAGTGGGCAGTGAAGGTGGGGGTGGGACTGCTTTGTTCCCCACAGAAAAATTGTTTTATTAGTTACGTTAATTACTAAATTCACTCACAATTTTCATGTCGTATTGCATTTGTGTGTTTTTACATGCTATTCCTCCAGGAATGTCTTCGCTTAGGGAACCACTCATGTATTTTTACCTATTTTCACAGCTGGGTGAGCTAAAGCAATGAAGTAATTTTGCTAAGGGTCATCTGTTATGTTAATGACTGGTAAATGTTTAACCATGGTCTTTTAAAAGAACACTATGAAACAGATATGCATCACAAAATTTGTTGCTGGAAATAATGATGTATTTTTATATTTGTGGAAGTTTCTTTCAAATCTGAAAGCTGATCCTTCACTTGCAAGCATGTTTATCAGAAGTGTTTTGGAAACGAACTGATGCAAATATACTTGGGCATTTCTGAACAAGAACGCACTAAACTGGTATGAAGAGTTAAGCTGTATTATCCAGGTACTAAGACTTTTGTCACTTCGTTTGCTTTCATAGTAAAACCAGCTCATGTGGTAGAGCATTGCACAGCTTGGCTTGAAATGAAGTCTGAGCATTCTGAAAACCACAAACTGCCCAAATCATCCCCTTGATCTCAATATTTCTCCGACGTCTTGTGCTTTACAAGTTGCTAGAATCACCTCACTGCCTGCCCTTCATTTTGGTGTAGAGTCCTGATTTTGGGCAGTTAAGTTCTGTGGGTGTATTATGGGTAAAGGCAAATATTTGAAGAGAGAAGTTTTTTTTTTTTTTTTTTTTATAATTAACTTTTGTGCTTGACACACAACTAAGATCATCTCACTGTGTTGCATCTAAATCATATGAAATAACGCAACAACTGCATTTCTCAGCAGTGGGTATTTTTTGATAAAATGAAACCACATAAGTTGGCTTCATTTGAGGGTGTGTGTTGTGCTGTAGAATCCACATTTCTATAAGAAGTCACACCCCAGCCATCCAAAAAGTTAACACCCCCTTTTAGAGCATAGGGTGGCATTAGTTTCAAGTTCAGGAAAGCTCTAAAACCAGGGCAAGAAGCAAGACTGTGTGTGTGTTGGGTACATCACAGAAGGGTGGCAGTCTACAGAGCTGCAGCAAAGTTGTTTGTTCTGGGTAGTGTCCCTCTTTGGTGCTCAAGTTGAGGACCAAAGAAAAACTGGACTTCAGCTGAGCCTGAAACCCGTTATGTGTTAACATAATAGATCTTGGTATAAACATGTTTGCTAAACTGCAAGAAAACTCAAAAGCAGTGAGTGTGTTCCAGCAGCAAACCCAAGCAGAATTCCAAGCAAAACCACTGCTGGTAACAGGCAGGCAAGACTTAACAGTTGTAAAATACACAAGTTTTATTAAGTTACCGCTTTTGCAGTGTTACAGCTCCTAACACGCTTTCACAGTGTTGTTACAGCTCCTAACACACTTGACACTGATGGTCATTTAAGCAACTGCGATTGCTTAAAACAATTACCAGTACTGTCTGCAGGGACCAGTTGACACCTCTTTCACAGTGCCAGTTGTTCCACCTAACAGCTTGTGCCAAGGGCATTTGCATCCTTTATCAGCTACCCCACCCCCCGGCAGTCTTTCAGTTTTTGAAAAAAATTGCAGTGATAAAATCTAGTACTTAATGTTTAGAAAACAAAATGAGTCACTGAAAGTATTTTAAAAATGTTAATCACTCAAAGCTTACATGACATGTAAAAAATCTGTGGGGTGACCTGAAGAGGGATGTGCACAAGAGATGCCCTCGCAATCTGACAGATTTGGAGCACTTCTGCAAGGAAGAGTGGGCAAATATTGCCAAATCAAGATGTGCCATGCTGATAGACTCCTACCCAAGAAAAGCTGTAATTAAATCAAAAGGTGCTTCAACAAATTATTAGTTTAAGGGTGTGCACACTTATGCAACCACCTTATTGTACACGTTTCATTTTTTATATTTTTTCCCCTAACAGATTTGTCTGTTTTTCAATTGAATTGTACAGGGGTCACATTAAAAGTGGGAAAAGTTTTGAAATGATTTATTGTAGTCTCATTTTTTATATCACAAAAACCTGGCATTTTAACAAGGGTGTGTACACTTTTTGTATCCACTGTATCTATTTAACATATGATACAATTGTTGAAGTGCACACATCTTATTACTGTCTACTTTGCATTGTTTTTTGTTTACCTACTCTGTTACTGTCAGAGTTCTGTGGTTCAGCAGAGGAACCCAATACCTCATTTCAAGCATGTTCTGTACTCATACTTGTAGAATGAAGACTGAACTCCATCATAGATTTTCAGATGTTTTCCATATTTATCACTGCTGCAGTAGCCTTAGGTATATGAGTTATATCCTGCCAAGGTTATAACAGCTGACCAGCTTCTAAAGCTTCAGGGCATGTTCCATATTTCCAAACTGTCAAGCAGCATGAGCTGAGCTGACTAAAGACAAGTTTAGGAGTAAAGACCCTCAGAGCTTTGCTGCTGCCGAAGAGAACCCTCCTCTGAGGCTTTTGAGGATTGATGGTCGACTTGTGCTTTCCTTAGCTGGGAGGATAAGTTCCCTTTGGGGGAAAAACTTCCGTTTTCTTATTTTGCACTGATGTTTTGTTACTTTCCTCTTCAGAAATTTATTTTAAAGATAGGAGTGTTGGGTTTTAATGGATTGTCTCAAGACTGTAATTACTTTTAGAAGGAACATTTGATTCTCGGTTTAAAGGTACTGTTATCTGACTGGTAAAATATTTTCTGTGGAGAAATTTTTTATTTCAACATTATGGGACTGCCATAGCATTTGAATGTACTTTTTACTGTGTTTTACAGTCAAAAAAATAAATAACTTATGGACTGGTAATTTTACTGATGATATTGCTTGTTTTCCCATGGATAGCGGCACCATTTGTCATTTTGACCCTTCTTCCAGCCAGAAAAAGAAAAATAGCCTTTGCAACCACAGCAGGCTAGCAGTTTACCTCAGCCACAGGTGGGTGACTCTGCTGTGGCCATTTATTATACATCAGACCACTCCTTTTACCCCAGATCCCTGTGGTTGAGCACCTACAGCCACTATGGACTTGAGGGTTAGCCATGTCCTCTGCAGCTGCTGGGGTCACCTCAGTGGGCAAAGGAGAACCAGCCTTGGCAGTCCTGGGAGAGGGAACAGGCAAGGTTTCCCTGTTGTGTTAGAATGCTTTGTTCACCACCATGGAAGCAGAGACTGCCATTAGTAACATGGTTGGTCCCATTTTTCCAGTTAAAAAGAAACAGAAAACCAAGCTTGTATCTACTCCTCAAATTTCTTTGGATATGAGTAATTTACTGGGACTGTTCATGGTTTGATTAAGCCCTGTTGATCCTTGTTGTAGAGTAGTTTCTGGTAAAAAGAAAGAGGGTTGCCTTCTTTCCTGAAGAGATTCAAAATTTTGTATCTGAACAGGAAGATGCACAGATGGATTTAGGGTTTTATCTTCAGATTTCTGATTCGGGCTCAGATGAGAGCTCTCTTTCTGAGTCTCCCTGTGGGGTTTTCTCTTTCTCTGGGACGATTAGTAGACTGTTTCAGTGTTTTCAGTGGGAGAACACTGAGGTTTCTCATTCCCTCAAAAAATATTACAAGTTGTTATAGAAGGATTTTCCAGAACCTGCATCCATTCCTTTTGTCCTGCTTGCTTTAAAGTATGTGTCTTACTGTCTGCAATTCCTTATTGTCAACCAGCTACTGTCTGTAGTTTTCAGCTGCATGTTTTATACCCCTGACGACCTGACGTGATGGAAGAAGCAACAGCATCCGATGCAGAAATCCGAAGACTCTGGTATTCAGGCTGGCTGAGGGCTACCTGCAGGCAGATAACCCAAATGTGATGACTGCAACAGTGAATACACTTGAACATCTACATTTATGGTAAGTGTACACAACTGTACTTTCTACTCTTTGTAATCAGGATGGGAAAATTGAAAGGTATTGGAAAAAGTGTCTACTTCAGAAAATTTGAATTTCAGAATTTTAAATTGTCAGGCTCATATGTTAGTTTATTCCGACATTTTGTGAAAGTATGATGAATATTTTATCTACATTTTTTATTTTGAAGAAAAATCTGCTTTGAATAACTTGGTTTCTCCTACTGCACAGGTCACTACTTATTGTTTGCAGTGTGTGTATGACACTGATACTTCTTCCAGGGCTACGACCACTGGTACAGTTTTAAGGAGGTTTGCTTGGCTGAATTCTCTGAACCTTCCAGATGATGATAAAAATGAGATTTTAAATTCTCCCTAGGGTAGAGATTTTAGTGTTTGGCCCTCTGCGGCAGAGATGATCAAAAAGTGTGATGAAAGGGGCAAGCTGATTCAAGAAATCTCTTTAAGATTTTTCATCCCTCCTTTTCCAAATTGTCCAATGGATTTTCTTTCTCCTTATCTAATTTTGTCAACAAAACAGAATCAACAGTCTCAACAGTATTCAGGTAAAGAGACGTTTAAGAAGTGGCAGGGAAGATCCAAAAAGAAGTTTCAAACCTCCAAAAATCAAGGTGAAAGATTGTTCAAGAAACCTTGTGATCCCCTCCCACCTTGGCCCTCTTTATCTTCCAGAAGGTCTGAATTTCCATTTTTTTCTTTGGCAGCAGATTGTTTCAGATAAATTATTCAGTGGGGTTACCGATGGCACTGGGAGAAAATTATTTCTTTCCAGGGGGTGATTCCTCATCTTGCAGATTGTTTTGTTTCTACCTTCTCTTCCATCACATGCTGTCTAAAGGAGTGATAGAACCAGTTCCTCCTTCCCAGGTGAGGAGTGAGCTTTTATTCAGTGATGTTCCTGGTCCCAAAGAAAGAAAATGCTAATAGACTAGATGTTCATTGTGTTTCACTGTTGCAGTCCTTACACTTGGGTTATCCTGCTGGCAGGCTACACGCAGTCGGCCAGAATTCCAAAGTCTAGGTCCGGCGTTGGTTGCTGTCGTCTCTTCCCTGACGTCTGTGTGCCAGGGGTATAAAAGATGCAGCCGACGCCATTTTCTTCAGCCTTTTTTGCCGCGCATTGCCTGAAGCAAAAGCAGTTCAAGTGCCAGTCGGCCGACTCCTGAGATTTTCGAAATCGAATTACGGAACCGAAGTCTTCAATAAAGCTAAGTACCCCGTAGGGGTAACTTTTTCTTGCTCCAGACCGATGTCAGTAAAAGTTAACAATTGTATTTCTTGTGGGAAGCAAATACCTCATAAGGACTTTCATTCTTACTGTATTCCTTGCCTAGGCCCATATCACGACGTTACTAGTTGTCGGTTTTGTGCTAGATTCAACAAACGCACTATTAAATGTCGGTTTGATTTTGCTTTACATTACTTTGGCCGAAGGTTTAACTACATAATGCCGTCGGAACAACCGACGACCGGAATTCATAAAAAACGCAAAGACAAGGAAAAAGACTGGCATCCGAGGTCCAAAACCGATGAAGCCTCTTCTAGGCCAGTTGCCGGTTCTCAGTGAGGTGCTTTCACAGCCCCTGACACCCGCTTCCTCAGAGCCACAGGCCGTATCCGACTCCCACCTGGAGACACCTAGGCCTCTGGAAACTCAAGGTATTGGGCCTGCGGAAACTATTCCCTCAGATGGGGCTGAGCAGGCATCGGCTTCTGAGGGTGTTTTCAGACCTTCACAGCTTACTATTAAGTCCACTGCAGCAGCCAAGGCAAAGTCAATAACACCATTAAAGACAAGGAAACAAGTACATCATTCTCCTGGACAGTCATCCATGCCAAAGAAACAGATGCTTAAAAGGGCCAAGGACCTAATTACTTTGATCAGGGGCTCCCATCCCCCTCCTGATAAAAGGCCTAGGCAAGACTGACTATGACTCCTCTGACCAGGTTTCTATTTCCTCTGATTCCTCTTCAGATCAGGGATAGTCTTCCTCCCTATGAGGACTCTGATGCTGAAGAATCTATACCTTCAGCCTCTCTGCCTGAGGATTATTCTTTTGGGGAAACCTTGCACACCATGAGGGAGCATTTCCATTGGGAGAGCCAGGATTGTTCAGAATCCAAGAAAAGGCTCAAACTTTATTTTATTGCCTCAGCACAGGCCCCTAGCTAACCCCCCTGTGCCTTGATATTGTTGATGTTTTCTCTGAATCCAGTCTGTCTCCTGATTCTTACCCCGTGCACCAGTCAAGCCAGACAGGTATTACAGGGTCCCTGACTCTCATAAATTTCTTTATAAAAACCCTGCGACTGACCCTGAAACCATTTCTCAGGGTCCCAAAGGGGTTAAGGCTTCCACTGCTAAAAACCCTGTTCCCTCTGATTAGGGATTCTAGAGCTCTGGATAGATGGGGGGAAAAAAGTTTACACCTCTGCTACTTCAGCTGTAAGGGCTTTAAACTGCCAGTTTCACATGCTTAAATATCAACAGTACCTCATGTCTTTGTTAAAACAGAAAATGGTTACAAACTCAGAATGTTCTGACAATAAGGAAATGCAGGATTTATTGCATGCAGCTGAACAAGTGGGAAAGCATACTCTGCAATGTGGTTTTGATTCATTGGAGGCTTCTTGTAGAGCCGCTGTTACAGGCTCTGTCATTCGAAGGCATGCTTGTTTGAAAGAACAAAGTTTACCTGAACATGTTAAAGTAAAATTATTGGATGCTCCACTACAGCGTGATACTTTGTTTGGTGTTAAGGCAGAAGAGGTGTTAAAGAAAATGGAGGATAAAGCAAAATCAGTGCAGACAGTAAAGGATTTCTTACAGGTTCAACCACCTAGGTGTAGCAGAAACTGGCCTTCAAAAAATTGGTCCTTTCCGGTGTCAGACAGGCTACAAAGAGGCAGATACAGACGCCCAAGAGGCAGATCTCAGCCCCAAGGCTCATACAGACCTAAACAGTGGGGTGCTTCAGCCCACAAAGGAGGATAAGACAAATCACAACCTTATAGGAAGCAGTCCCAATGACTTCCCTCTACAAATGCCAAGCACTTCCCTTTTGGCAGCATCCTTAGGGGGAAAGCTAGCAGTTTTCTCACAAAATTGGCACATGATCACCCAGGACAAATGGGTACTGAATATTGTTTGTCAGGGTTACAGATTCCACACACCCTTCCAAAATCAAAAGCTATGCCGGGCCTGCCACAAAACCAATGGGAAGAGGCACAAAAACAAATTTCTGCTCTCATGGACATGAGAGCCATTCAAAGAGTACCACAGCAAGAACAGGGACAAGGATTTTACTCAAGACTTTTTCTGGTACCCAGAAAGGACAAAGCCTGGAGACCAATACTGGACCTGTCAATCCTAAATACGTTCCTGGATGTTCCAAAATTCCAAATGTTGACACTGCAGCAACTTCTACCCATGCTGGGCAAGAAGGCTTGGCTAGTTACTTTGGACCTCAAAGAGGCATACCTGCATGTCCCAATCAGACAATCTTGCAGAAGATACCTCAGATTCATAGTTGGCTCAATGCATTACCAATTCTCTGCACTGCCCTTTGGCTTATCTACTGCGCCAAGGGTCTTCACAAAATGCCTGGCACCAGTAATTGCATTTTGCAGACAAAAAGAAATTCAAATATATCCCTACTTGGACGACTGCCTTATTCAAGCAGAGAGCAAGGACATTCTACTAAAGCATCTGGCGTTTGTAAAAGAATTACTAATTTGCCTAGGGTACACAGTAAACGAAAAGAAATCGAAACTAGTGCTCTCTCAAGAGATAATATTCCTGGGTGGAAGCTTAAATATAACTGCCCAGATGGCTTATCTCATGCCAGACAAGCAAAGGCAACTGACTCGTAGGTTCATACTAGGCTATCTGCCCTAGGGCATTTATAAGCCTAGCCAGAGTGTGTTTGGCTTTCGCCACCCATTTTAAATGAATTTTGCTATGCCCTTTTTCGAGGTTAGTATACTGTGCCTCTGTCTAACAGTGACACAGAAGGGATCCCCGGGGTAAACCTACCATCTCCCATCCACTCATCAAGATTCCTCTTGAAGCGAGTCAATGAGGGACTCTGCCTAACCTGGACTGGGATTTTATTCCAGAGTGAAGGGAGCCTCTGGGTTATGAATCTGTCCCTCCAGCATGTCCTATTTATTTCAGTCACAGTCACCAAGATATGCACTGAACACAAGGGCACGTACGAAATACTTTGGTACAAAATTTATTGACATCTACAACGATACTGGTTGAGTGCTTTCATCTACTGATAGTAGATTTCATCAGAACCAACATGAACAGCCCCTACTCACTTTTTATGTGGCTTTAAACCAATCACAAACTTAAAACCTTTCCTACCCTATGTATACTAATTAACTATTTAAAGTGCTCAGTGCATTAATTCCAGAACAACTACCTATCTAATATAACTTTAATACCTTGTACTAACACCTTTAAATTTAAACCTGTTCAAATTATCATATTTCATAAACAATGCCTACATTTTATTAATTTACTAATAAAACAGTCTTTAAAAAATATATTTTCCTTAAAAAACATATTTTAAAAAAATACATAAAAATGTATTGCCCATCCTAATGTACTTCATATTTATATTACCATAAGCATGATCCCCTTGTAATCATAAAACAATTCTACTGTTAACTATTACTGTTTGATGTTCCTAATACTTTACACTCAACTATTATTCTCTAATACTGGCTTAATAGAGATAGTATCATTAAGTCCAGGATATTCAGACGCATTAAGTTTAATTTGCCATCTTGTCTCCCTCTCTCTCAATAATAATTTTATATTCCCTCCCCTAGGGTTAGGTTTAATACACTCCAATATCCCAAAATTAAAAGAATTACATACCCTATTTCCATTAAGATGTCTCCAAAGGGCATTTTTTGTATCCTCCCTTTTTATCTTATAATAATGCTCATACATTCTATTCCTCAGACATCTAACTGTCATCCCCACATAGTAACAAGGACATTTCGTACACTTCGCTAGGTAAACCACGTGGGGTGTCCTACAGTTACCTTTTCTGAATTTTATTTTTGTATTGTGAACATCTTCCAATGTAATTGACGGTGCTGACATAATATATTTACACTAATTACAACTTCCACATCTAATGGTACGTGTATCCTGCTGTACAATTTTGGAGTTGTTTTTCTTCCCTAGTCTCATCTTGAGATTGTATCCCATTCCTATATACAAATTTGGGTCCATCTCCCACTACCTCAGTTTTTAAGATATTCCAATTATTCTGTATTATTTTTTTGATGCCATTTACTTCGGGAGCATATTGTACAATACATGCTCGGGTATATTATTTCGTTTCCGAGGATCTTTTATGTCCATTGATAACCCCATTCGCTTCTCCTAATATGGGCTTGTATTTTTTCCCCCATTCTTTCTTTACATATTCCGTAATGTCCAAAATCATCTCCTTCGGATATCCCCTAACTTCAAACATTTTACCTATATTGTCCATCTCCAGTAACATATCCGAATACTGGGATGTCATTCTTGCCGCTCTTATACATTGCCCTTTTACTATACTCCTTTTCTGGTGTATGGGGTGACAGCTGGTGAACTCCTAAATAATCATTACTAAAGGTTTCTTTCCTATATATGTTAGATTTAAATATACCATCCACTATAGTAACTTTGGTGTCTAAAAATGATATACTGTTCTTATTCATACTGAATGTGAACCTTAAATATTCACATCTAGTGTTAAGATAATTTATAAATTCTTTAATGCTACTTTTGTTACCCCTCCACACCAAGAATACATCATCCAGAAATCTTATATAGCATACAATATGTTCCTTCCATTTACTTTCCTAAGATATATTCATTCTCCCAATCTAGAAGGAACAAATTTGCAAACATGGGGGCACAAGCTGCCCCCATTGCTACTCCTTTGCTTTGCCTGTAATATTCTCCTTGAAAAATAATGTAATTATGTGGCAATACTATTTCCATAAATTCCAAAATTAGCATTATTTTCTCCCATTCCAAGTAACTATATTTCTGTATACTATGTTGAAATCTAGTTAATCCTTCTTCCAGAGGAATACTGGAAAAAAGATCAACAACATCAATAGTCACTAGTATACTATCATTGGTGATATATCCAGTATCTAACCTTCCTAGGAAGTCCCAGGAATCTTTCACAATATGACTGATCCTGTTGTATACAGGTTTTAACCATCTGTCCACTACTTTACCAAACGGAAAAGTTTTGGATTTGCTACCCGAGATGATGGGTCGGAAAGGGGGATCAACTAAATCTTTATGCACTTTTGGAATTCCAACTATAGTGCTAACAATGGGGGAATCCTCCTTTAGAAATTCATACAAATTTGTACTAATTCTTTCATCTAATAACATTTCTTCTAAAATTAAGTCCACTTTGTGATGTCCAATGTTGACTTCATTGATGGATGTCACCTCATAATTACCTGAATTGAATAGTATACTATTGATTTTATTATTATATTCATCAGCATCATACATAACTACCCCCCCTCCCTTATCGGGTTTCATTATTCTAATGTTATTGCTGGCCTGTATTTGTCTAAGCGATTCATATTCTTTGTAATGTAGATTATGATGATGTTTTGTTCCTTTATTCATATAACTCCTTAATAACAACCTTTTCAAATATGGCCAACGTGCTGTTCATGGGGGGGGGGGGGTAAATGTACTTCTCTTCTTGAATTCATCCATCTCACCCACGTTATTCCCCTTAAAATATATAGCTAGATTAAGCTTCCTTAAATATTTTTTAAAATCTATAATGTGATCCACTATATTACCATTGTCATTGGGAACATATTTGATTCCTTTAGATAAAAGTTTGAAAAAATCTTTACTTAGTTCTGTCTGTGTGTAATTATATATACTAAAATTTCCTAAACTATAGTGTACATCACTATTTTATGATTTTATCACGTCTTCTTAACTGTTCTTTCCCTTGTAGTTCCTTGTCCTTCCCCAGTTGTTTCCTTGCCACCTGTCTTGTCTCCTGTTCCACTCGTAGTTTCCCCACTTTGTTTCCCCCTAAAAAATCTTTTGAATAGCCATCCCTTCCATTTATTTCACTATAGTGTCTATCATACTTTCCTTCATGCTCACCATTAGTCATTTCAGTCCTCATTACATTATTAATATTTCCCATATGTGTACCTAATTTGTATGCTTCACCCCTTTCATACTGTTGTATATCCCTCCTCAGTTTTTTACATTTCCGGTCATACTGTTTATTGATTTGATTTTCTACCCAGGTAATTTGCGCATGAAAACACATTTCAAATTCATCAAATAACAAATCACTAGTAATGATTTGATCCAGCTGTTCAATTTCAAACAAAAGACCACAAATCTTTCTATCATTACATGATATTATAAATTTCATAAATGTAAAACCAAAATCATTAAACATTTTAGTACATTCTTTTACATTCTCATCATCCATTTTTATTCCCATCGGCCATTTGTAAAACCTAAGGCCCATGGGGCAATATTAGAGTCCAAGCATTTCTTTAAATATGTATTGTCCAATTGGACACTTTTCAAAACTTTTAGTTTCTTGCCAAACTCATAAATATAGCCCCTCAATGTCTTATTTTCCTCTTTGTGATTATCATTCTCTTCACATTCACTTTCTTTTTTTTGTTTCTGTTAAAATCAAAACCGGTTGCTAGAAAATTACTGATGTTATATCTTTTTTTTGTTTCTGTTAAAATCAAAACCGGTTGCTAGAAAATTACTGATGTTATATCTTTTTTGTCTGTCATCATATGTCGGCTTAGAGTTAGTATGTACAGTACCTTTTAGTGTCGATTGTCCTACCATAGCGTAGGTTCTCTTCAGTGCAGTCCGTTTGGGTCTCGCTCCAGATATATTGTAGTCGACCTCCGATCCCTCTCCATACACTGAATTACCTTTATTTTCACTCCTACTCCCTTTGGATCCATAAGAGGCTCGTTCTGCTTCTGGCGTTCCTTCACCCTGACCATTACACACTGAGCGCGTCGACCCACTGACTTCCTGCTTACGCGGTGGCGTCTTCCTTTTATCATCTCTTCCAATCATAGCTCGACTAGCAGGTTGACTGACAAGTTCAAGCAACCGGGTAAGTTCTCCTTTCATGATTACCATTTCGGACTGGATTCTCTGTATATCCTCTCCCCTCAGTGAAAAAATGGATGGTAGTTCATCCAAGGAATCCATCTCCTCTCCCACCACAAAATAAAAATGATGATCGACCGGACTGGCCAACAATGTAACAGGATAATCCAAAATCAGTCACAGTCACCAAGATATGCAGTGAACACAAGGGCACGTACGAAATACTTTGGTACAAAATGTATTGACATCTACAACTATACTGGTTGAGCGCTTTCATCTACTGATAGTAGATTTCATCAGAACCAACATTAACAGCCACTACTCACTTTTTATGTGGCTTTAAACCAATCACAAACTTAAAACCTTTTCTACCCTATGTATACTAATTAACTATTTAAAGTGCTCAGTGCATTAATTCCAGAACAACAGCCTATGGTAATATAAATATGAAGTACATTAGGATGGGCAATACCTTTTTATGTATTTTTTAAATATGTTTTTTAAGGAAAATATATTTTTTAAAGGCTGTTTTATTAGTAAATTAATAAAATTTAGGCATTGTTTATTAAATATGATAATTTGAACAGGTTTAAATTTAAAGGTGTTAGTACAAGGTATTAAAGTTATATTAGATAGGCAGTTGTTCTGGAATTAATGCACTGAGCACTTTAAATAGTTAATTAGTATACATAGGGTAGGAAATGTTTTAAGTTTTGATTGGTTTAAAGCCACATAAAAAGTGAGTAGTGGCTGTTAATGTTGGTTCTGATGAAATCTACTATCAGTAGATGAAAGCGCTCAACCAGTATCGTTGTAGATGTCAATAAATTTTGTACCAAAGTATTTCGTACATGCCCTTGATTTCAGTGCATATCTTGGTGACTGTGACTGATTTTGGATTATCCCATTACATTGTTGGCCAGTCCGGTCGATCATTTCTATTTATTTCAGTGCTTACTTTCAAATGATGGCAACAAAGACCCAGCTACCTGCAAGAAAAATTCTGCAGGCTTTGGGCTTCATAGCATCTTGCATCCTGCTAATTCCATATGCAAGACTGCATATGAGGAAGCTACAATGGTGCCTAAAAAGTGTTTGGACTCCACATTGCCGCAGCCTGGAAACACTAATAACTCTAATTCCCTGCCTGCAACAGGAGTTTCGATAGTGGGCACTGGCCTGTCACCACAACAAGGGACAGCCTTTCACCTTACCCACACCAAGGCAGACCATAACAACAGGTGCATCAGATTATGCCTGGGGGGCCACACATGGCAGGAAAATGTATTCAGGGCACATGGCCCAAGGAACAAATGCATCTTCACATCAATCAAAAAGAGATGCTAGCTGTACAGAATGCCCTGACAGCCTTCAAGGATCTACTAAATCCAGGACAACTATTACTAAAGATGGACAACACCACAGTTTTGTGGTACATAAACAAGCAAAGGGGCACACATTCCTACCCCCTCTGCAGGCAAGCCATGACTTTGTGGAACACAGCACTGACCTGTCAAGTACATCTGCAGGCACAATTCCTGCCAGGAGCAAAAAAATACATTGGCAGACGAACTAAGCAGAAATCTCATGGATCCTCATGAATGGAAACGAAATCCACAGGTCTTCAGCATGATAACAAGGAAATGGGGATGCCCAGACATAGATCTTTTTGTCTCCCCTCACAACTCCCAACTACAGAGATTCTGCACAAGAACTTATCACTCCCAAGCATGGAAAGTGGATGCTGTATCATTCAGCTGGAAAACCCTGACAGTTTATGCCTTTCCTCCACTACCTCTTCTTTCCAAGGTGCTCCTAAATGTCAGACGAGAAGCCAAAAATTATCCTGATTGCCACAGACTGGCCACACCAGCACTGGTACTCAATCCTAAAGAGCTTGTCTCAAGGCCCATCCTGGCCTTTACCTCAAATTCCTCATCTTCTGACTCAGCGAAACAATCAGAGTCTGCACAGTCTACTCCGAACCTTAAATCTGGCTGCATGGCTGATAATATAGCCACTCAGACCACACCTCTCTCTAAAGCTGTTATGGATGTCATTTTAGAAGCCAGGAGGCCCAGCATTATGAAATCTTATGCAGAAAAATGGAAGAGATTCTGTGCTTGGAACCTGGCACAAGGACTCTAACCACTTGTTCCAAATATACCTCAGATTTTACAATACCTAACTGAGATGCTGGACAAGGGCCTATCCTTCTCATCAATTAAGATCCATGCCTCTGCCATTTCAGCTCATTACAATATGGAACCTCCTATTTTCTCTCATTCACTACTAAAACAGTACCTCAGAGGGGCAAAAAACATAAGACCCCCAAGGAGAGCACCAGTACCTACTTGGGACCTCAATTTTGTGTTAGAAAAACTCACACTGCCTCCTTTTGAGCCAGCCAATACAGTGGATATAAAATTCTTATCATGGAAAACTGCTCTGCTCTTAGCAATAACTTCAGCAAGAAGAATCTGAGTTACAGGCATTAATGGCTGTGGGACCTTTCATAATTTTTCATCAGGACAGGGTCTCTCTAAGGACAATCCCAACATTTATGCCAAAGGTAGATTCCAGTGTGGCTCTTAACCAAACCATTCATTTGCCAACATTCTATCCAAATCCCCAGAATAAAGGGGAGAGACTTCTGCACGCTTTGGACATACACAGACAGCTACGATTCTACTTGGGCAAAACAAAAGCTTTCAGAAAAACTGAGCAACTGTTTGTAGCTTATGCTGCAGGATCACAAGGAAAGCCTATCTCAAAGCAGACTATTTCAAAATGGTTAGGACACTGCATTCGCTTCTGCTATTCACTACATGGCAAATCAGTGCCTAAGGGCATTAGGCCACATTCTACCAGAGCAGCAGCCACTTCAGCAGTCTTCCTCAGAGGAGTACCAACCAAAGACATTTTAGAGGCTGCAACCTGGAGTTCAGTGCACACTTTCACCAAGCACTACCACTTACCTCTCTACTCTAAATCCAGAGCAGGCTTTGCCACTGCAGTTCTGCAGGGCCTGGAAGCCTCTCTTAATCCTATTTAGGCCCAGCCACCCAACCTCAGCTTTGGGAGTCAACCCAAGTGTAATGACTGCAACAGTGAAACACGATGAACATAGTACAGTTGTGTACCTACCATAAATGTAGATGTTCGAGTGTATTCACTGTTGCAGTCCAGGTTACCCACCTGCCATCCCCCTTCTTTGCTGAGACTTAACTAAATTTCTCTATCCTATACAACCTATGTGGTGTATTTGCTTGTAGATGAAGGTATTGTTTTTATTTTACTGTGTTTTTAGAAACAATATGTATTGCCTACCTTCTTGGGGGCACCTGACATCTGGGGCAAGAAAAACTGAAGAAAATGGCGTCGGCTGCATCTTATATACCCCTGGCGCACTAACGTCAGGGAAGAGGCGACAGCAACCGACGCTGGACCAGGACTTTGGAATTCCGGCCAACTGAGGGTAGCCTGCCAGCAGGATAACCCAAATGTAATGACTGTAACAGTGAATACACTTGAACATCTACATTTATGGTAGGTACAAAACTGTACTTTTTCAGGCCTCAACATTTTTATATTAAACTGATGCCAGCCTCAAAAACAAGATCAAAAACTTCTATGTCTAAAAAGCCGACACATGAGCCACGTGCTCAGGCCCCTATGCCTAAAAAACAGATGATCAAAATGGCTGAGGACTTAATTACCTTGATCAGGGCCCCCCCCCACACACACACATTTCTTCTGATTCCTCTTTTGATCAGGAATTTTCTATTCCACCGTATGAGGATTCTGATGCAGAAGAATCCATCCCATCTGCATATCCTCCTGTGGATTACTCTTTTGGAGAATCTTTGCATACTTTAGGGGAACATTTTCACTGGGAAAGTCAGGACTTCTCTGAATCAAAAGAGAGGCTTAGGGAGTTCCTTCTTCCTCAGCATAGGTCTTTGGCAATACCTCCTGTATTAGATATTGTTCTGTTTCGGAATCAAGCATGGCTCCTGATTTCCTGCCTCTGGCTCCTAGTAAAACAGACAGATATTACAGAGTTCCTGACTCCCACAAATTTCTATTCAAAAATCCTGCTGCTGATCCTGAGACTATTTAACAGGGTCCCAAGGGTGTAAAGGCCTCTACAGCCAAAAATCCTACCCCCTCTGATAGAGATTCCAGGAAGCTGGATAGATGGGGAAAGAATGTTTATACGTCTGCAACCTTGGCAATTAGGGCCATAAACTGCCAGTTTCATATGCTTTAATATCAACATGTTATGGGTTTGTTGAAACAGAAAATGATGTTGATTTCTGATTGTGTGGAAAATAAAGAATTATGGGAATTATTGCATTCAGCAGAACAGGTTGTAAAGCTTACTTTGCAATGTGGTTTTGATTCCTTGGATGCCTCTTGCAGGGGCGCAGTTACTGGATCTGTGATTAGAAGGCATGCCTGGCTCAAGGAATAAAATCTGTCTGATCATGTTAAAGCTAAATTGTTGGATGCCCCCTTGCAGCATGATACTCTGGTAAAAAGGCAGACTAGGTTTTAAAGAAAATGGAAGACAAAGCTAAATCTATGCAAACTGTAAAAGATTTCTTGCAAGTGCAGCCACCCAGGTTCGGTAGGCACTGGTCTACTAAAAATTGGTCCTTTCCTGTGTCCAACAGAGCCGCTGAAGGCAAATCCAGGCACTCAAAAGGCTCCAGATGTCAATCACAGGGTTCTTACAGGTCAAAGCAGTGGGGTGCTTCCACCTCCAAATCTGGAGGAAACAAGGCGCAACCCTACAGTAAGCAGTCTCAATTACTTCCCTCTGCCTTCACCAAGCATTTATCTTTTGGCAGCCCCCTTGGGGAAAACTAGCACTTCATGCTCAAAATTGTCAGTTAATTACCCAGGACAAGTGGGTATTAAACATAGTATCCCAGGGGTACAGATTTCATTTCCATACTTTGCCAATTCCAAACGTTTTGCCAGATCTGCCACAAAATCAGTGGGCAGAGGCTCAGAAACAAGTTGTCCCTTATGGATATGGGGGGCTATTCATTCAGTACCAGAAAAGGAAAACAGACAAGGTTTTTATTCAAGACTATTCCTGGTAACTAGAAAAGACCATGCCTGACGCCCAATACTGGATTTATCGATTTTGAACATGTTCCTAGACATTCCAAAATTAGAAATGCTGACTTTACAACAGCTACTGCCTATGCTGGGCAGGAACGCTTGGTTAGTGACTCCAGACTTAAAAGAGGCATGCCTGCATATCCCAGTAAGGGAAATGCAGAAGATACCTCCGCTTCAAAGTAGGTTTTCTGCATTACCAATTCTCTGCACTGCCCTTTGGCTTATCTACTGCACCCAGGGTCTTTACAAAGTGCCTGGCACCAGTGATTGCATTCTGCAGACAAAGAAGCATTCAAATTTATCCTTATCTGGACGACTGTCTCATTCAAGCAGCGGACAAGGACACTCTTCTTCATCTGGCGTTTGTAAAAAGGCTTCTAGCATGCCTAGGGTACACCATAAATGAAAAGAAATCACAACTGGTACCCTCTCAAATAATTACATTTCTGGGTGCAAGCTTGAATACAACTGCCCAGATGGCTTACCTTACGCCAGACAAAGGCAACTGACAACATACTTCAAACAAATGGCAACAAAAACCCAGTTATCTGCAAGACAAATTCTGCAGGCTTTGGGGTTCATGGCATCCTGCAGTCTACTAATTCTGTATTCGAGACTTCATATGAGAAAGCTACAATGGTACCTAAAAAGTTTATGGAGTCAACATTGTCACAGTCTGGAAACAATGATTTCTCTCATTACCTGCCTACAACAGGAGTTTCTTTGGTGGGCAGACATGTCACCAAAACAAGGGACTGTCATTCACTCTATCCCCTGCCACCCAAACCCTAACTACAGACACATCAGACTATGCTTGAGGGGGCCCACCTGGTGGGGAGATGCATTCAGGGCAAATGGAGCCCAAAACAAATGCATCTGCATATCAAC
Organism: Protopterus annectens; assembly: GCF_019279795.1. Classification (NCBI taxonomy): domain Eukaryota; kingdom Metazoa; phylum Chordata; order Ceratodontiformes; family Protopteridae; genus Protopterus; species Protopterus annectens. The sequence goes on along the minus strand of NC_056727.1, from coordinate 976,164,576 downwards.
CAGAAAGAGATGCTAGCTGTTCAGAATGTTCTGACAGCTTTCAAGGACTTACTTCATCCAGGATAACTACTGATAAAGACTGACAACACCACGGTTAATTGGTACATAAACAAGCAGGGGGGTACACATTCCTACCCCCTTTGCAGACTAGCCATGGCATTGTGGAACACAGCTTTGACTTACCAAATGCATCTTCAAGCTCAATTCCTGCCAGGAAAACAAAATACTCTGGCAGATGACCTAAACAGAAATCTTATGGACCCGCACAAATGGAAACTGGATCCACAAATCTTCAGCATGTTAACGCAGAAATGGGGGAGTCCAGACATAGATCTATTTGCCTCTCCCCAAAATTATCAGCTGGACAAGTTCTGCACAAGAACTCATCACAAAAAAGCATGGAAAGTGGATGCCCTATCCTTAAGTTGGAAAAACCCATCAGTCTGTGCCTTTCCCCCTCTGCCTCTTCTCTCCAAGGTCTTACTAAAAGTCAGACAGGAAAAAGCAGAAATGATCCTAGTTTCTCCGGACTGGCCCCCAATTCTAAGGGATATGTCTCAGCTTCCTCCTTGGTACTTGGCTCAAATACCTCATCTACTGTCTCAGCAGAACAATCAAATTCTGCACACTCCGCTCCAAACTCTGAACCTTGCAGCATGGCTGATCATTTAATTTTTCAAACAACACCTCTCAGTGATGAATGTCATTTTGGAAGCCAGAAGGCCTAGTGCTAGAAAATCTTATGCTGATAAATGGAAGAGATTCTGTGCTTGGAACCAAGCACAAGGAACAGACACAGCTCAGCCCAATATTCCTCAGATTTTACAATATTTGACTGAGATGCTTGACAAGGACATATCTTTTTCTTCACTAAAAATACATGCCTCTGCCATCTCGGCTCATTACAACACAGAGCCTCCCCTCTTTTCTCATCCTCTGCTTAAACAGTATCTTAGAGGGGCCAACATTTTAAGGCTTCCCAGAAGGTCACCAACTCCTGCATGGGACCTCAACTTTCTGCTGGAAAAACTCACACTGCCTCCTTTTGAACCAGCAGCTACTGCTGATATAACATTTCTATCTTGGAAAACAGCTTTCCTCTTGGCAGTCACTTCAGCAAGAAGGGTTTCAGAACTACAGGCTCTCATGGCTGTGGAGCCTTTTATTACATTTTACCTGGACAGGGTGTCCCTCAGGACCAACCCTTGTTTTATGCCTAAGGCAAGTATCCAGTGTGGCTCTTAACCAGGCAATTCACCTGCCAACATTTTACCCAAATCTGCAGAACAAGGGGGAGCGGATTCTGCATTCATTGGATGTACACAGACAACCAAGATTCTACTTAAACAGGACCAAATCTCTAAGGAAGTCTGAGCAACTACTGGTAGCATTTGCTACAGGGTCAGAGGGGAAGGCTATATCAAAGCAGACTATTTCTAAGTGGATAAGCCACTGCATTCGTTTCTGTTACTTGCATCATAGTAAACCTGTGCCCAAGGGGATCAGGTCACATTCCACCAGGGCTGCCTCTACCTCAGCAGCTTTTCTCAGAGGGGTTCTAACCAAAGACATTTTAGAGGCTGCTACTTGGAGCTCTGTTCATACCTTCACAAAGCATTATCATTTGCCTCTCTTCTCCAAATCCAGGGCAGGCTTTGGAACTGCAGTTCTGAAGGGCCTTATTGCCGCTCCTAATGCTATTTCATTCCATCCTCCCTTCCATAGCATTGGGATTCTACCCAAATGTAATGACTGCAACAGTGAAACACGAAGAACATAGTACAGTTGTGTACACTTACCATAAATGTAGATGTTCGAGTGTATTCACTGTTGCAGTCTGGGTTACCCACCCGCCATCCCCCCTTTTCTTTAACTTTTCTTTCCTTAACTATATACAGCCTTTGTGGTGTATTTGCTTTTAGACGAAGGTAAAGTTTATGTTGCTAAAAGTGCATTTATATATATTTCTGTTTATTTTTGCTCCCCATTTGGGGGGCACCTGACATCTGGGGCAAGAAAAACTGAATAAAATGGCGTCGGCTGCATGTTTTATACCCCTGACGACCTGACGTAATGGAAGAGGAGACAGCAACCGATGCAGGACCCAAGACTTTGTTATTCAGGCCGACTGAGGACAACCTGCCAGCAGATTGCCCAAATGTGATGACTGCAACAGTGAATACACTCGAACATCTACATTTCTGGTAAGTGTACACAACTGTACTTTCCAGCCACCCGCAAAGGCTGTGGTTTTGACAGTGATGTGTCCTATATGTTGAGCCTATGCCAAATCTGGCAATATGGTTGTAACCGTGAGAGAGCTCACTAAGTTCAGTTTTGCTCAAATTGGAGAGTATGTGGAAGGCATAAAGAAGGGTAGAGAGTAGGTGTGAGCAGACAATTGCAGTCCTAGCTAATGGAGTTAGAAAAGATTTGCTTCTATATAATGAGCCAAGCTTCTGATTAATGTGTTTTATAGTTTTATTGATTTGCAGATCAAATTTGAGATTATTGTCTGCTATTACTCCTAAAAGCTTAGTATGGTCATCTGGAGAGCTAGAGGTAGAGTTGTTGGATGTTACAAAGAAGGAAAATGAGGTGGAACTACTGGTGGGGGTAAAGAGGAGCAGTTTAGTTTTGTTGGGATTTAACAGACTGATTAGAGAGCCGATTTTCAACTGTGTTAAATGTGTTTTCTGTTAAGGTTTGCAGGTCTAAAGGGGAGGAGGCCATACAGATCAGGGTATATTTGTCTGCATAGTGAATGCAGGTTGCATCAGGGATGGCAGTGTGAAGATTGTTGATGAAGATAGAAAACAGTAGAGGACCTAGTATAGAACCCTGAGGGACACCAAGGGTGAGAGGTAGCAGGGTGGACAGTTTGCCCTGCATTAATGCAGCCTGCTGTCTGCCATTCAGATGGGATAGGAACCACTGAATAGCATGGTTATCTAGGGAGATGGATTTTAGGGAATGGATGAGTAATTTGTGGTTGACCATATCAAAGGCTTTCAACAGGTCTAGAAATACAGCTGAAGATAGCCTGTTGTTCCTATTTTGGAGTATGGTATTTGTAAAGGAAAGGAGGATAGAGGGGGGGATCCTGTGATGTGACCTAAATCCATGCTGTGAAGTTGGCAAGCAGACCATTCTGAATGAGATAGTCCATAAGCTGCTTATGAACGCACTTCTCTATTAATGTGGCTAGTGGTGAGAGAATGGCAGTGGATCTGTAGTTGGACGGTTCTGTTGAACTTCTACCTTTGTGGAGTGGGATAACGTGGGATATTTTCCAGATTGAGGGGATAGTTCCATCAGTTAATGTTCTATTGATTAGGATAGAGATAGGGAATGCTATGGCATCGGCAGCTTTTTGTAGGTACTCTGCAGGAAGGAGGTCAGCAGAAAGGGTGGTTGGTTTTAGTTTTTTGATAAAGGATCGAATAAAGGTGGTAGAGACAGGTTGGATGTTAAAGGGGGAATGAGAAGTAAGTGTGTTAGTGGTAGAGTTAGAGTGGGTGGGAGTAAGTAGGTTAGCTAAGGTCTGAATAGTTTCAATGAAAAAGTTATTAAAAGCAGTGGCAATAGTTTCTGGGGATTTATGGGTGTAGTTTGATGAGGTTGGGGTGGTAGATTGTCCTGGATGAAGAAGTTTGTTAATACCTGCCCATAACGTTTGGGAATTGTTTTGGTGTTTAAACTGGAGGTTCTGGTAGTAGTTTTTTTTTGTCTAGCAAAATGAGTTTTTTTGTATTATTTCTAAGTTGATGATAGCTCACTTGGTCGAGGGGGGCTTTAGTTGTTCGCCATTTTGGTCCAGGCTATATTTCTAAGTTTGATTTTTATCTTAGTTTCCTTTAGGAGCAGTATTATATTTAGTCTTTATAGTATGTGCAGGAGCATGGGAGTGAAGGATGCCCAGGAATTTATTGTTAAAGAAAGTTACGGCTTCACTTAGTGGTAGATTTTTTTAGGATTGACCAGTTGACTGATTTACGTTCATTTAGGAAGTTAGTAGGATTGAAGTTTTTATTATTTCTGATTGTTTTGTACTTAGTCTTATGCTTAATAGTATAAGTTAGTGAATGATCACTTACGTCATCAGGGAGAATCCCAGCTGTATACAAGCTTGGGTGGCTATTGATAAGTACCCAATCTAAAATTCCCTGTTGGTGGATTTACTAATCCTAGTGGGAGAGGTTATTACTTGTGTGAACCCAAACAGCTGAGCAGGTGCACCAGTCGGTGTTAGTCACCAAGAACAATGGTTTCTTGCGGGTAGGTAGTAGATAACCATTGGAGGATATCTTCCAAAGCATTTATTTTATTGCCTGGGAGAATGTAGACATGGACAATATTTATACTCTTACTGTTAATTTGTAGTTTGTTAATGAGGATTTCTGCTATATTAAATGGGGGCTGTTGAACTGGATCTGTATTAACACTTAATGTAGTTTTGTAAAGAACTGCTATCCCACCTCCCTTTTTAGCTCTTCATTCTAATCGATGTATGTTGTAGCCCGGGGGTGATAACCTCATTATTGACGGTAGTAGGTTTAAGCCAGGTTTCTGTAAGACACATTATGAAAGGGAAATGAACTGCTAAGAGGGCATGTAGGTTGAGGATTTTATTATTTATACTTCATATGTTCAAGTGAAATGTCAGGAAAGAATTTGCAGGACTGTTAAGGGGTAGTTTGTTGATGGGGTTGGTGGTGTAGGCACAATTGTCACCAGATGGAGTCGGGTCAGGGTTGGGATGGATGTCCCCATCTGTAACAAAGTCATATCGAAATCTGATTATGAGCTTTACAAACATATGAATAAGTCTTGGTGCTTGTCCCTTGGATTAGATTTTAAGGTTTTAATTAGGTGATGAGGTAAAGGGTTTGGATGTGTGGGGGATAGTTAGGTGAGCTAATGTGTAAGAGAAGTCTGGGGTGTTAGTTTGACATTTTGGGTAGTGGAATCTGTGGTGGTACTGGTTTTCATAGGTGGTGAGGAGATGAAGGATGCGCATCAGGGGCAGTAGAGAAAATACTAGTGTTATTGTTGATGCTAGCATAGCAAGGGGCCTGTGCATTATAGGGCATAGTTTTCAACCAGAATTTGGCAAGAAAGGAAGGAAAAAAGTTGGGTTGTAGAGAGGGAGAGCCACTTGGTGATGTGTGAGATGCTGGTTGGGAGGAAGAAGTAGGGGGAGTGGCTAGGATAGTATAAATTTAACAGTACTGGGCTGGGTGGAATTAGGGGGCAGGGCAGGGCTTAACTGGACCACAAGATTTATACAACAATTAAGTAAAACGTAAGTTTATAGTGGGGATGTAAATTATTTGCCTTACTGCATTTTAAAGATGGCTCCCAGAGTATTGGGCATTGATATGGCCGCCTATGAGAATGGCTCTGAGGAGGGAGGATAGCAATTATCAGTGTGAGATTGGGTGGTTAGAACTGGTTGCAGAGCAACCCCAGGAGGAGGGAGTCCAAAAAGAAAAAAAAAACAACCAGGAGCCAGGAAATGTAAGACAATGCACTTTGTTAGAGCTTTTCAGCTTACAGAAACCAAATGTTGCTAGCAACCTCTTTAAGGATGAGTAGAGCTAAGGGAATTGGGAATGAACTAAAGTTTGTTGGAATAGTTTTAACCTTAGACTCTGGAGCTCATCTGTTTGCATACAGAGGGAATAAGGAATGTTATGTTATCCCATCTCCCCTTCATTTTTACTGGTTAGGATTCAGAGCTGATCCTCGACTCTGACTCAGCGGAATGCAATAGCTCGAAGACTCTAACTTGGCTTGTGGCAGAGTAGGTATCCCATCATGCAGTGGTGCAATCTCCAGATCTTGTTTGCCACTTGACGAGTTCAGATGTTCTCTTCTTGGCCATGGCTGTTTTTTGTCTTTTTGTTAAATCTTATATAATTACTCTTTAGAATTGCTTAGTTAGTTTATTAGTTTAGTTGTGAGTGTTGTGCTTTTCATAGCCTTAGTAGCTAAATTATCACTGTTGCTGTGTTTCTTGTTGGCCATCGTTTTTTTTTCATTAGGCCTGTATTGTGTATTCCCGTCTCTTTTATCTGTAGTGGTGTGCTTTAATTATTGTAGTTAGTTAATTAGTTATTAGTTAGCTTAGCGTGTTTAAGTTAGAGAGCTAACTGTTTGAGTTAGAGGGCTAGTGATAAGTGTGTTGTGTGTGTGTATCCCTTTCTAACAGCTACTAGGTCCGTTTAAATTAGAGGACCTAGCGCCAGTTTATTTAAATACCTTTAACTTTACTAGAAGTGCTATGTGTGAATAATTTTCTGGTTTAGATGTGTTTTTTCTGTGTGCCTTTGTACATAGTTTTATAGTTGTTAGGATTTCCTTATCCCTACCATGTCCAAAGAAACTAGGGAAAAGAACATAAGCCTTCAGGCTTTAAGAAATGCCAAAAGTGCTGTCCAAAAATGTCTGTTACGGATGGACATAGTGTTTGCGTTTATTGTTTAGGAACAATCCATCTTCAGGAAACATGCACATTCTGCCACTCCTTTAGTGCCCGTGTACTACAGGAGAGGAAAAGTAAACTTTATTGTCAAAGGACTCTTACAACCAACACTTGAGGAGACTCTACAGAGTTCTTCTTTGTCCTCATCCAGTAAGTCCTCTTCCTTATCAGAGGACAAAAGAACCAAAAGGCCATCTCCAGTCTGTTCGGCTCAGGCCAAGCCTCCTATAAAATTGCCTAAAATTTCACCAGCATCAACCTCCTCGGGTCCACTACCTTTGGAACCGACGGAGATAATTATCATTGACAAACCAAGTTCTTCGGAGCCGAAAGAAACTATGACTGGGAGCCGGTCCATTGGACTTCTGCTTGTCTTCTCCCCTACTTTGAGATCTCCTACCTTGGAGAGATCTCATTCACCAACCCTATCCTTCAGGTCTTCTAGGAGCCTGTCTGATGATGTGGAGAGGGTGGTGCATAGACTATTGAAGTCTCTGGCACTGACAGAATTGTTCTCGGCTCCAACCCAACAGGTTTTGGAGCAGTCTAAGTTACATCCACTGTTGTTCCTCCTCCGAGCCAACCTGGATCTTCGGAGCTGGAGTGCCAAGCACTACTTGCTGTAGACCCTTTTGTTCCTGGACCCCTTCGGGATATTCTAAAACTTATCTCTACTCCGACACTCTCAGTGCCATCCGTGGTGTCTAGGAGCCGTAGGTCTCCAGTCGGCCGCAAGGGGGACGCTCGGACTCGAGCTTCTTCGGTTCCGAGTCTACCCCTTGGTGCCTCAGCTCAGTTTAGCTCAACTCCTACATTGGCTTCAGAGCCTGTCTCCCTGGAGCTGGGGGTTTCCTTGGAACCAGGGGTGTCCTCAGAGCCAGCGGGTTTGGCTTTCGAGCTGATGAGTATGCTGTCCCCTCCTACAGCTCTACACAGGCATACTGGCATTCTCCCCCCTCCCCCCCCAAAGCTCCGTCTACTGTCTCGGCACCACCCCCTCCACCAGATAGCAGAGATTCAGAGCCTCAGGGAACCCCCATTGGGTTGAACCCAATTCTTTCGAGGTCTCCCCAGAATACCCTTCTGAGGAGTCCACTCTGAAGAGGACATGTAGAGGAAGCATGTAGACTCCCCTGATGAGTCTGTCACCTTGGACACTGGCCTCGAGGAGTCAGAACGGCCCCCATGGTCATCCTCTGAAGATATCTCATTTGCAGATATCCTTGAGATCCTAAAACAGAGAGGTGACTGCAACACCATCACCCCTTCTGATGAGGAGTCTGTGTACCTGAAGGCCGTTGGATCTCAACCTTCAGCCTCTTAGGTGTCTTGGCCTTTTGATGAGGTAATGGATTTAGTCAGTCGAAAGGCGTGGGAGTTTTCTGACACTATGGAACCAATCACTCGGAGGCCAAACAAGTTTTTCAGCCCCCACCGGAAAAGATTTTCTTACAAAAGGCATGCCTGTATATGCTATGGTGGTGTCGGCAGCCACCAAGAAGGAACTTTGAGACATCCTCATCTGTTCATCCTCCAAATAAAGATTCTCAAACAATGGACAGATACAGGAAGGGTGTCCTTTTCGTCAGTGACTTTTACACTCAGATCGCTGAACTACCTCACACACTTTACAACATTACAAAGAGATCTCCTGAAAGAGCTATGAAATACTCTGCAAGGTTCCTTGGCTGTGGGGGTAACGGAGAAAGTCACCTCCCAGCTGTCCACCATAAATTCCATCGTCAACTCCTCCATGAGACTGATATATGCAGCAGATGGAGTAGGGCAGCGGGTTCAGGAGTTTTCCTGAGGAGAGACCCTCCTGGATGCGCTTGTGCAATTTTGCAGAACCTTTTAAATATAAGTTTACCAACGCCCCTTTTGATGGTTCCTCACTTTTTGGACCCAAGAATAAAACCACACTCACCAGATGCGAGCAAGAAGGGAAAACTCTCTGCATTTAGAATACATTTTTCCTTACCTTCAATAACTTAACCTAAAGGTCAGAAGAGTGGGAAAATGTGGTTCAAAAGATCCCAGAGAGATGTTCTTCGTCTTCCATTGCTGCAGTCCTGACAATTGGGTATAGTCCGCGTCGGCCCGGTACCAGAAGAGTAGAGTGTCAGGCGTCAGGGTCAGAGGCGCGCGTGAGTACGCCAGCGATGCCGTACTGGCGGACCGACGCATGACTATCTATCAGTCTTTTTTGCGCGGTCCGGTCCAGAGAAGTTTTTTTTTGCTGGTGGTTGGCGCTTGAAATATTTTTCCGAAACCGTTCAGGCAGAGAACAGACAGGGGCTAAGCCTGCTGGGTTGTTTTTTTTTTTTTTCTTTTTTTGCATTTTCATTTTTGTCAGAAAAGGTGAATATTCTTGTGGTAGTTCTTGTGAAACAGATACATTAGGGATTATCATACTTTGTGTACTTATTGTTTGTTTAGGTGCTGGGCCGGCGTTTGGTGTTTGCGCTCTTGTGCTTGGTTAACAAAGCACTATTAAGAGGAGGGTTTAGACTGTGCCAGGGTTGTGTTTATAAGGCGTTGCAATTAATAAATGCCGTATGCCGGAAGGCACGCCTTTTCTCCTCAAGCGCAAGTGGAAAAAGTGAAGAAGCCTAGGGTTGAGATGAACAGTGGTCGTCCCGGAGTTGATGAGGTAGAAAGGCCAGTGGGAGAGGTTTTACAGGAGTTTCCATACACCAGGAGGCTGCAACCAGGCTTAATTACAGGATGATGTGCCTTCTCAGGGGGTGACTGCTCTTCCTCTCTTCCTGTGTGACTTGTCTTCCTCTCTCTTCCTAGGTCTTTAGGCTCCTTCTGCCTGTTGGTTCTTGAGAAGGTAGCCCTAGCCTAGTTCTACTGGGGGGGGGCCCCTAGCATTTCGGTTCTGTACCTAAGAAACATATGCTTAAATGGCAGAAGATTTGATTTTCCCTTAGATTAGAGGTTCCCCCCGCCTGATAAGAGGCCTAGGGTGGAACACAGTGGTTTTTGATTTTGAACAGTGTTGTTCAGAAGCTTCAAATCTTCTGTGGAAGATATGCAGGAGTATCCTACAGATTCCCTGATTCTGATGTCTCCGATTCCACTCTACAACCTACTCCTCAGTGAGGATTTCAGAAATGAGGAGAGATTTTATTCCATGAGGCTATTCCTTAAATGGGAGCCAGGATTTTACAGGAAGGGAGGAAGCTTGTTTTGTCCTCCTGTTTTTAGGAATTCCTGTTTCCTGTTGGCTGAATGTCCTGGGTTGAGATGTTTTTGCTTCCTGCTTTTCCCGATGACCTTTAGCCTTTCCTGCCTGCCTGCCTCCCTATATTACTTATAGGGTGGCTCAGGGTATTTATTAATTTAAGAGTAGGCATAAATATTTGTAGGGCGGTCAAGGAAGCGGACCCAGTAAACTAAAAGGGACCCTAAAAATCGTGCCCTTCAAGTTGTAAAAATAGGGCTTTTTATCTGGGGGAAAAGAAGAAATTTGTTTAGGTCTTCTGGAAAAGAAGTATAGTCTTTGCTCATGTCACCACCATTAAATGATTAAATCACAGAATTAAATAATTGAAATCTGAGATGTGGTTTTGATGGCTAAAGTGAATGAGGAAGTGGTTGAGTTGCATGGTTTGTGTCTTGGTGTCCATGGGTTAGCATTCTTGGAATTTGGTTTACAGGCTTGCAAGGTTCTTTTGATGGTGGCTGCTACCAGTTCTGTTTCTTCTATTGGGCATGAGAAGGGAAGAGAATTTATGGATTACAATGCTAAGTCAAAGTTTTTTGAGTCTGATGTGTTGTTTTCTGATTTTGGATGCTCCTTTAAAAGAAAGATGTGTTGTTAAGGTAAGATGATGGAAAAGTTAATAAAGATCTTTAGTAGGTTTAGCTTTGCAGGTGCAGCCAATTAAGTTGCAGGAAAGGGGGCAGGAAGTTCAGTGGACATATCTTCTGAGGGTGGGTCTCTAGGGTGGGGTAGGGCTGATTCTAGGCTTTTAGGCTGCCAATTTTGGAGCGCTAGGACAGAAGTTCACCTGCTCAGACTTCTGGTGAGGGGCAGAAAGTCAGTCTTCGTGACCGCCCAAATGAGTGTTTTAGATTTTCAACCAGCAGCCCTTTTTCTTTTTAGCTTGGGAAAGAGAAAAGAAAACTGGGATTTAATTAACAAAGATTAGAGGGAAATTTTTAAAATCCATTATTTCACCATTCACCACAGGTTAGATCCCCTGTCCTCCCCCATCAAAGGCAGCTTTTATCCTCCTCCACAAAGAAAGACAGCAAAGAAAAAGTTTCTCAGTTACAAGGAGGATTAAGCTTTATTCAAGTCCCCTTCCCTGTATAGGTTATCCTAGGATTTTATTTTCTACTTTGTATCTGAGACCAGGACGGAGATTCACGATGAGTTTTTCATGATCTCTCTCTCCTTTACATTCCGGTTTGACATTTTTCAGAAGAAGATATTGGCGTTACAACAGCTTTTACTTCTGTGGCAAAGATCACTGGATGGATCTTTAGATCTCAAGGAAGCTTACCCTTTCATGTGCCTATATTCTTGCTAAGTTGCAGGAAGTATCTAAACCATTTTTATTTGGAAATTCTCATTATCAGGCTCAAGTGGAGGAAGAGTATTCTGTCTCATATTGGAAGTATTCCCAGTGTTGGCTCCAGTGATAGCTTATCACTAAAGGAGGATCTATCCCATTGCCCTCTGGACGGACTGCTGAGTTCTGAAAACTAAAGTTAGATGAATGATCAGCATTTCTGATATGTTAAAAGGAGCAGTGCATACAGCTACTCCATCAATTAGTAAAGTCAGTCTAGTCTAGTACAAGGACAGTCCTTCAAGCATTAGTCTGTGAGTGAGACTGAATACAGCCAGATGGCCATCGGGTGAGACTGAGAATAAAGTCACTATCACAATCTCTTCTATCAACACTATCAAGAGTCTCCTACTTTCTTTCAAATTCATATCAACTCTTTCAAATTAGGTTTCTGGGCATCTTGTAACTTTGCCAAACTAAGCAAGGGTTGGCATGTATGAAGCTACAATCAATGCTTAATCATGTGCAGGATGAGGACTGGTACATTTCAAAAAATGTAATTCCTTGCAAAGAAAGGATTTGGACAGACTACAGGTCAAAATACTAAGGAATGTCAAGAAAACAAAGAGCTTGCAGTCAGATTCCAACGGCAAGTCAGTGCGACAGATGCAGAGATGGACATTCAGATACAAAATTGGAAACAAAAGAAGTGGCAGCATACAGACAAGGCATGGGAATCATCAAAATGCATCCAGTTGACAAGATGAATTTTGGCCTTAATGACATTAATGGCTTTGGTTCTTCCTTCTTCCAGGAGCACAGAACAGACAACAGAAGGGCATACTGTCATCAGGGCAGGGAACAATTAGTGATTCACATCGAACAACTCTATGCAGTCAATAGAGACATGGGGAACTGATTTCACAGATCTGTTCGGTTTCCCACAAAACCACCACAGAACTCATTGAACTCATGTCAGCCAAGACACTTGCTTCAACCATGAGTGGAAACTGAGTCTCAATGGACTATGTATAGAAATTGTGTCATCAGAAACTCTTCTCCCCTCCATACTTGGAAACTGGATCTCCAGTCTACCACCAGCTGCCAGTGTCATGCACAACCACGCTGCAAAGTATTTATGACTTCTCACTAAACCACCAGCTGCCAAATATGGCTTCCTAACTTTTCATCACATCTCCTATTCTTGAATTCGCCATCTGCCTTTGACAAGAAAGGTTCATTTATCTAAGTCCTTTGATATATTCTCTATTATTATTAAAGCCAAGGTCAGAACTCCCAGGATTGGTTTTGACTACGATGGAAGCTAGAAAGCAGCTGGCTCCACTGTACTCACAGAAAAGTCTCTTCGATGTCAAATCAAAGTCTCACTTCAATCCTCATCCTCCTTCACTCTTCATTGAGGCTCTTTCAGCAATGTCTTACTTCTGTGGTCAACAAAGGTGTCAAATTATTCCAATATGATTACCTAGTACAAGGAGAGTGTAAAGAAGATGAAACAGAGAGACCCTTTGTTTTCAATTCCCTTTTGAGAATTTTCAGTGAAGAGGGCAAAAGATTTAATTTAGAGTTTCTTTTGACCTAATAATTGGAATATCTTTTCTTTTTTTGTGGTAAGATTCAAAGTTACAACTTTGAGCCATTTCAAAGATTATTGAAACTCACTATGTCATGTTACACGTTCTGTGTGTTTTTTAGCTCAAGCAGTCAAGCACCCAAGCCTGTAAGGCCTGGCACCCGAGCCTTTTGGTTTCTTTGGGTTGTCTTGGCCACCTGAAACCATTTACTTCTAAACATTTACTTCTATGGAATTGAAAAACTTGTCAAATTTTTGAATTGAAAATGCTGCAGACCTCAATTTTCTGTTATTCTGCAAGGGTGTAGAGGACTTGGGCTTCCATAGCGATGCTTTTTTCTTGGGCATTTTGATTTGTTTTATGTCTAAGAATTTTTCATGTCAATGCAGAGTTTCTTTTTTTTTATTTAAAAAAATTCTGCTATTCAGGCTTAAACCAAACTTTTCTTCTTTGTTTTTTCAGAAAGGCAATTAAATTAAATCTTTCACACAGGCCCTTTTTCCAGACCCTCTACCACCACTCCAACAATTTTTGGGGAGTTTAGGCTTGATTTTTTTAGCAGCACAATTAGTTTTCGCAGTACTTTTCTATTTACACCTTCTTTTTTATATGCTATTTGTTTTTTGCTTTGGGCTTTTTTATTCCAGCTGCAAGGCATGGAATTGTCAGCTGCTAGGATTTCTATTTGTGGGGGCATATATTGTACCAGGATGGCAAGAGGGGATTCAGGAGGGTATTTCTAAGAACATACATACTCCTATCTACCTACCACAGCTTCTCGTTTCTTGGGTGCTGTTATGCAAGGCCTGTCTACAGCTACTTTCAGTTCTCTGCTTAGCACTTCCCTTTGTCACACTGCGTTATGCCCTCTAATTTGCCAGCCTTGTTGCAGCCTGCTTTGTTTTTTACGCAGGAATGTTGGACTGCTGGTCTTCTGATAATCGAGAAGACATTGTGCTTTGGGGATACCTCCCTCCTTCCCCTGTGCAGACTGGGCAGCCTTGGTGAGTTTACACTTAGTCCTGTTTATATTTAGGGTGGTTGATTATAGTGAGTTTACATGGTACTATTTCTTTGAATACTTGTTCCTTTATTTTGGTATTTTTTTGTGGTTGTGTTTTTGAGTTTATATTTTTTAGTTTTTACTTTTCCAAGATGCATGAGGTGAATCCTTCCCCAAGGGCAGAGGGGGAGGCAACAATGGTAGACATCATCCTAGAGTCAGAGAGGGTACACAAAACTAGGTTGATTGTGATTCCTTTCGCGGACATCCCTACCAGCACTCCTGAAAGGAGGCCCATCTGTACTCTGGAGGCAGTCGGGAGACGTTTGTCTTTGTACCCAAAAGCCTGGCAAGATATCACAAAAGACAAGTGGGTACAAAGCATAATATCCAGAGGCTATTCCATTCCCTTTTGCCATCCCCTTCCACATATGAGAACAATCCAGGATGTTCCACCCAATCTATGGGAACAAGCAAGTATAGAAATTCAAAGGTTGCTAGACAAAAGAGTCATTCAAAAAGTCCCCCAAAGAGCAAATAGGATTTGAAACTTACTCAAGATTCTTTAGGGCCAAAACGAACATGGGACTGGAGACCCATATTGGATCTCAGCAAACTGAACAAATCTGTCAAAAAGTCCAAGTTCTGAATGGTGACACTGAAGTCAATACTTCCTTTCTTAGAGAAGGATGATTGGGTGTGCTCAATAGACATTCAAGATGTGTACTACCACATAAAAATGGACAGAGCATCAAGGAGTCATTTATGCTTCTGGCTGGAAGCCAGTCATTATCAGTTCCGAGCTCTGCCCTTTGGTCTCACTACAGCCCCCAGAGTGTTCACCAAACGCATGGCAGTAGTAACTGCTCACGTGAGACATCTTGGATTCCAAGTGTTTCCATATCTGGAAGACTGGCTCCTAACTACCACCACCAAGCATCTACTTCAGCAAGCCAGGGACGTGACATTGGAAATTTGTGCTCATCTAGGCATAAGTCAGTTTGCAAAAATCTGCCTTGTTGCCCTGTCAACATATTACGTTCATAGGTGCAGACCTAGACACCGTTTGTATGATGGCATGTCTTCCATCTGACAGAATTGCTGCCCTCAGACAGCAGATACTCCACCTTCTTCCCAAGGGCAAGCTAAAGGCAAAGGTAGTTCTGAAACTTCTAGGAACCATGGCTTCAACTATAACTCTAGTTCCTCTCACCAGGATGCATATGGGAATCCTTCAGTGGCTCCTGTTTTCTCAGTGGTCACTACAAGAACTTCCTATGTTCCATCTGATTAGAATAATGGAGTCATGCAAGAGAGATCTACGGTGGTGGACTCAGTGCAATCATGTGACCATCCGGAGACCCTTTATTCCACAACAGCCTATTGTTACAGTGACCACAGATGCTTCCTGGATAGGGGTGGGGGGGCATTATCTGGGAAGGACAGTCCAAGGTATATGGCAAGACCACAAGGCCCATTTGCACATCAGTGTTCTGCAGATGACAGCGGTGCTTTTGGCATTGCAGGCACTCCACGACTCTTCCACTAGGAACAATCGCAATCAAGTCAGGCAATGTGTTGGTGGTATGGTACATAAACAAACAAGGAGGAACCAGATCATACCCACTTTGTCAAGAGGCTCTGAGAGTTTGGCAATGGGCAGTATTTTCCCAATGCTTTCTTGTAGCAACACACATCCTGGGGAAATCCAAAGTGATAGCGGACAAGCTCAGCAGGGCAATATTAATGCCTTATGAGTGGTCCATAAACCAGAACATAGCAGAAGAGATTTTCTTTTTGCCACTCCCATGAGTACCAAATGCAGCAGCTACTTTGCCCCAATTCCCCCTCTGGGGGAGACACCAAGAGATGCACTTGTTTACGATTCTCCCTCAGGACTTCTTTATGCATTTCCCCTCATACCCAAAGTCATCCAGAAAGGAAAATCCTTGGGAAGCAGGCTGATTCTCATTGCCCTATATTGGCCTCATCAGATTTGGTTTCCCTTCCTCTGGCCTTATCTACAGGAGAAGCTGAGGATTCTGCACCCAGTTCCAGACCATCTGACCCATATGTCAGGAACTCTTCATCCTTCTCTCCACACCCTCAATTTGACTGCTTGGCTGCTCCACTTCCAAATTTATTCGGGCTTCAAGACTTCACTCCAGCAGTAAAACACATTTTGGTATCCTCTCACAAGGCTTCTACCAGAAAAATTATATACTAGTAAATGGAAGAGGTTTTCCTACTGGCCACAAACCAGAAACATTGACCCCCTTCTGTGCTCCAATTCACTCGATTTTAGAATTTCTTACTTAACTATTCCAACAAGGCTTGGCTGCAGCCACGATTAGAGTCCAACTGGTGGCGATCTCAAATTTCGGCATTGGTGAATTTTCTATTAATGTAATGTCACACAGATTGCGTGTGTAAAGCATTCTTAAAAGGCACTTCTTTATTGAGACCACCTTTAAAAGAACCCATTCCTCCTTGGGATTTAAATTTTGTAATGTCTCATCTAACATTGCATCCATTTGAGCCCTCCTCATCGTGTGACCTCAAATTTCTTTCTTGGAAGACTATACTTCTGGTAGTGGTAACATCTATGGGAAATGTCAGAGTCATAAAGCAGCATCAATCAAACCACCATATTTGATTTTTAATAAGGATAGGTTGGCACTAAGAACTAATCCATCATTTGTACCCAAGGTTTGTTCTCAATCTAATCTAAATCAATCTATTGAGCCACCAATCTTTTTTTCCCAGTCACAGCAACAAAGCAGAGTATAAACTCCACCAATTGGAGGTACATAGACAAGATTCTATCTCCATAGAACCAAAGATTTCAGAAAATCAGAACAATTCTTCATCTCTTTCTCTGAAGCAAAAAAGGGCATGCCAGATTCAAAGGTCACATTTTCAAACTGGTTTTCAAATTGTATCACCTTTGTATACACGTCCAGTAATAAAAATTTGCCATTCAAAATTAGAGGTCACTCAACCAGAGCTTTGGCAACATCCTCTGCTTTCCAGGTCAGAATGTCAATAGACAATATTTGTGCTGCTGCTACATGGGAAAATCCTCATACCTTTGTTACTCATTACAAAGTTGATTTGGCCTCCAGGGACAGGGCTTCATTTGGTTCCACTGTGCTCAAAGGTGTACATCCGTGAGCCACCCAGGGAAAAGGTGCTAGGGACGCTGTCAATATCCAGTAAGAATGAAGGCGAGATAGGACAACATAGCATAAGGAAGTTATGTACTCACCATAATGTTCCATGTTTGCTGTCCATCTCGCCTTTCATTCTTATGACCCTCCCACCTTCCCCCATCCAAGGACTCCTAGAGGACCTGGTGGACACTTGTTTCCTCTGATAAATGAGCTCGTTTGACTCTCTGTTTTTCATTGACCTAATGTCATATGGTTATTTTAGTCATGGCAATAGTTAGCAGCAAACTAGATCTGGAGATTGCACCACTGCATGATGGGATACCTACACTGCCACTAGCTAAGTTAGAGACTTCGAGCTAGTGTATTTGGCCGAGTCGGAGCCGAGGATCTGCTCTGAACCCCATCCATTAAGAATGAAGGGCGAGATGGACAACAAACAGAACATTATAGTGAGTACATAACTTCTTTACTTGTACAATTAGTAGAGTATGTTCCTACCTAGTGGCCAATTTCATTAAAGCTGTCCAAGTTGGTTAAGTTGAACTATCCATCACTTTATTTTCTTTCTTGAACTTAAAAATGAGGGAGAAAGGATACTTCATACCTTGGATGTCCACAGGCCACTCTGGTGCTATTCTGACAGAACTAAATCTTTCAGATCATTTGTTCATTTCTTGTGAAGGTAAGACTGGACAACTGGTGATGGGACAACTGGTGTCGAAACAGACTATTTCCAGATGGTTGTCTAAGGCTATTACCTTCTGTTGTACTCACCTTGACAAATCTATTCCAGGCAGGGTCAAGGCCCACTCCAGAAGGACCTTGGCTTTTTCTGTGGCTTTTTGGAAAGGATTGGATTGTATGAGTATTCCAGAAGCTGCTACTTGGTCCTCTTAACATACTTTTACAAAGCACTATGTAAGCTGGATTTCTTCTCTAGGTCTAGATCATACTTTGCTAAGACCATTCTCCAGGGGCTCCTGAACCCTTTTCCTTCCACATCTAAAATATAGTTAGCTATGGTAGTCTACCCATATAGCTAAGGCTACTGCAGCAGTGATCAATATGAAAACATAGTACAGTTGTGCAAGTTGAACTTGCCATAACAGTAGATGATCAAATGACCACAGCTGCAGTAGCCGCTCCCTCCCTTTTTTTTAATACCAGGTTGTGGACATTTATTTATTGTTATTCCTAGCCTTGTCCTTTAAGGACTCAGCTCTCTGTTGGTGAGAAACCTGTGAATGGCTTCATGCTCAAACTTGTCTTTTGATCAACTCAGTTCAAGCCACTTGACAGTTTGGGAACATGGAAGCTGTCCTGAAGCTTTGGACACTGGCCAGCTGTTATATCCTTAGGATATAACCCATATAGCAAAGGTTACTGCAGCAGTGACCATTCAAACATTTACTCTTACAGTAAGTTCATCTTATACAACTGTACTTTCTTGGGTGTGGCAGCAATGTGAATGTTGTCACTGAGCAATTCCTATGGAAGACATAAACATGTAATCAAAAAGGTAAAATGTGTTGAAATAAAATGGAGCTTATCAACAATAAACCAAAGATCACATGCAACTGGATTATTTTCATATCTAATAGAGTAAAGAAGATATATGGCATGCACACTTGTGTGCAGATGGTTACAGTTTAGTAGTCACAGATACCATTCTACATATAGGAGTGTTAGGAATAACTGACTGGGTGTTACAATCAATATACATGTGATGTATCTTACAGTATGTCAGCATTTCTCATTGTAATGCTATAGTTCAGTTACTGACTGACTTGTAACTTTTTTTTTGGTACTTAAATATTTCAGTAAAATGAAACGCGTGGTAGGAGTGTGAATAAAAGTAAAACTCTGGTTCCACCAAAACATTTTTCCAAAAAGAAAAAAGGCACAAAAGAGATGATAAAATCACCTAGGAAAGAGCTTCACAGTGTGTCATTTTTTTTAGTGCTTTCATTCAGAATACTTTCAAACTCCATGATATGAAACATGATTGACCGTATAAATCACAAGGACTCATTTGTTAATTATAAGTCATCAGCCTTCGGTTTTAACATGGGTGCAACTGACATTGGTTCATTTAAACCAGGAGTGTCTGTTATCACGTCACAGGGAGGGTGCTGTGAACAGAAGCCTTCACAGACCAGAGGTAAAGGAAGAGCTTGACCTTTGCCTAGAGAACAAATTATAGAAGTTAGTGTATTTTTAATATTTTGGCCCTAATTTGTGTTATGAATTTGTTGCACATGACTTATTGTCATTACTGGCTTGGGAAATAAATCAGCCTTCATATTTTAGATGAACAGTTAAGTTCATAATTGTGAAGTATGGTATATATTAGTACAGTCAAGTAAATAAGTAGTTATTACTCAGAAGAGTGACATCACTTCAGACAATTTTGTCAATGGCACTTGCTCTCGTCTAGTACAGCAAGCAGACACGAGGTCATTTAGTTATGTTTCAGATGATGCAAACATGGTCTTTTTCATATTTTTGTCAATATCTCAGCAATGAATGTGGCAAATTCTGCGTTAGATCTCAGTGAAGCTGACATCCAGACAGCTGTGATTCTTCCCGATATATTGTAACTTGATTTAAAAAATATGGGAACAATGTATATAAATTTACAGTCATAACATTTTATGAGAATTATGAGTTAGATTCTGAATACCAGTACTGCAATGAAGAACAGTGTATACCAAACTTTTAATGTTTACACTTTTTGCATGGATTTTTTTATGATTCAGGAGCTTTTAACATTTGTTTCAAGTGTGGTTTTAGAAAATTGGTTTAGGGTGCACCATTGTTCCTTTGGCAGAAGTTAACAACTAGCATTCCAGAGGTCCTGTGGAGTGAATGAGTAATGATGAGGTGATGGTTTTACAAGTTGTCTTTTCTGCTTTTCCCGGTTAGGGGTCACCACAGCGGTACTCCGGTCCGCTAATGATTGGCAGTCGATTTTTATGGTGCCGAGTTGCCAGCCTGATGCCCAACCTTCAGCGAAGTCACGGCCATTCACGCATGTCTTTCGGAGGCCACTCGACCACGGGGAGGACATGCAGACTCCACACAGAAGGCACTCCAGCCAAGAATCGAACAGGAGAACCTCTTGTAAGGCAACAATACTACCGCTGTACCACCACGGCTTACAATGGTTTTACAAGTATTATACCATGACCCCCCCCCCCAAGACATGCACGCTGATTGGCCAGCGTGCACATTGTAAATAGAGTTATACTAATGGAAATTTTTTCCATTAGTATAACTCTACTTTTAAAACACTGTCTCGCTATGTTAAATGGGTTTAACATAGCAAGACAGCTTTAAAATAAGCAACGGAGATCTCCGTTGCTTATTTTAAAGCTGTCTCGCTATGCTAAACCCATTTAACATAGCGAGACAGGTTTTAAAAAGCAACGGAGAAAGCAAGATCTCCGTTGCTTTTTTTACTGTTTTGCTATGTTAAATGGGTTTAACATAGCGAGACAGTTTTAAAATAAGCAACGGGCATCTCCGTTGCTTATTTTAAAACTGTCTCGCTATGTTAAACCCATTTAACATAGCGAAACAGTAAAAAGCAATGGAGATCTTGCTTTCTCCGTTGCTTTTGCCCACAGCTCTGATGTACTGCGCAGCCGCACAGTACATCAGAACTGCCGCGGATGCCAGACATCTGCGGAAGGGCAGTAAACAGGCATTATACTATGCCATTATTTAAGAAAAGTAATGGTTTCTTTTCTTAAGTAATGTCATAGTATAATAGCAATAACCGCCTGGGTGTGGGTAATGCTATTACCCACGGTTGGCTTTGTTTGGTCCCTCGGGCTTCGCCCTCGGGACCAAACCACGCCAACCGTGGGTAAATCCAGCATTACCCACACCCAGGCGTGGGTCATTGCTATAATGCTTTGTAAATTACCCATTTTCAGCTCCGAAATTGTATATTCTTCCCCATTTCTGTCATTGCACTTGTATATTGGTTACTGTTTTGCTGTGGACATCATCCATTTACAGATTATACTTTGTATTGACTTTTTTCACATTTGGATGGTTTTGTAACAAGTGAACATTAGTACATGGATAATGCTTTCCTAATACAGGTAGGTAGCTATGCTTTCTGCTGTTAGCCTGGTTACATGCATGTTGCTTTTCACTGAACTGCTATGACTTGCCTACATGTATTTTCATGTGTTTTTTTTTTTTCTGTTGAGCAGGTAGTGGTAGGTGGACTGGGCAAAAGGACCTCTTTCAGCCATGACAATTACGTAACAATCAGATGCAAGATATGAAAGTCAAAATAATAGTCTGATAAAGTAAGGTAGAAAAAGATTAACACAACAGCAGAAAAACTGGTGACCATGCTCAAAAACAGTCATCAGGCATCTAATAAAATGTTAGTGTGTGACAGTCTGAGAACCATTTGTCTGCCTGCAATACATTCTGTAGATTTGTGGCTCATTTTTACATGAAAGTGGAATAAGATGGATAATAAGCAAGACAAGCTTGATAGTGTGTGTGTCTGTTGGGGGGAGGTTGTAAATAATGTTTGCATTACATTGGTACTGGGCTTAAGAATAAGGAACCATTTTGCTTTTGTACTGAATTTCAGTTAAGGTTTATTATAGTGTTCTGATGTTAGGAGGAAGGCTGTTACATATCTGTGGCTCATACCTCTCAACCTCTTAGAGCAAGAAAATTGGACAAAACCATAAATATAAGTGGGACAAAGGCCCCAAAATAGGAACAGTTTTTAAATATTGCTATTACAAGCTTAGAAAGTTAATAGAGTAACAGGTTATGCATTAGGATGAATTTTCTGAAAGATGTGAAGTCTGAAACTCAAATATCTGTCACTATTTCTTAACTTCAATCTTTAATGATTTGCCACTAATTTGCCAGAAGCCCACAATTTTTATGAAGAACAGTTCCAAAATACGAGGCATAAATCTGGACATTCCGCGAAAATCTGTACAGTTGAGAGAGGTATGCTGTGGCTCATTGATATAGAATGGTTTCAATGGATGGTTTAATGAATTGGATGGATTTGTAAGCTATGAAGTTTGAGGTGCCTATGTTTCTGACTAGGGTATGATTGTTTTTCTTTAAGTTCTCTCTAGGATGCAGAACAGTGTTCCATCTTTAAAAGCTTGAAAACCAAATACTTTTTAGAATTGATCATAGTGAACCATATTAGCCATCCACTATTGAGTGGTGTTCTCTTCTTAATTGTTCACTGACTGTGCTTATCCTATTGAGAGAAACTATGTGGCTTTGTATATTGTTTGGGCAACCAGGCATAGCTTTAGTGTTGGCTTCTAAACAACTTATCCCAGAATAGATCTGGCTTCATTTATTAATAAATTCCATATACAGATAGCTAAGGTGGGGGGAGTTTAGCTGGAGATTGAAAGTATGGTTATTAAAGGAGTTTTGTCAAGCAAGATTACTTGCATTATCTAACACTTTTTTCAAGTGAACTGCCTTTTGGCGATTTAATATACTTGGTGGTTTGTAGCATTTTTCAGTCTCTCTGAACTGCAGATGACTGTGGTCTTGCCAAAACTGTTGTCAGGTTCCTTTTTTCATTGCGTTTCCCTTGCCAAACAGTGTGAAAAAGTAGATTGTGTACCATCCATCTCATTGGCTTACACTGTGCTGCACAGTTGAGCCTAAAAATTATCTGCTGCTGCATAGATTTAATAACTGAGATCAAAGACGGAGCTTTGTAGGATTCCTTTGTTTGGTCTAAGATTTCAATGACATGTTAAGTGCATCTCCAAGTCCCTTTATACGGATATAGTTAAACCATTTCAGTGCACTCTACATGAATTTAGATAATTCTGTGAAAGTGAATGAGAGACCTCATTAAATGACTTTCTCTTGCCCACAAATACAGTCCCAGTAAGTCAAGAGTCTGAGATGCAAGTGACCATGGTGGTTGTATAAGGGTTCTCTCATCTGAGGGTCACAATCTCAAAAATCAAAAGAACAGTAGTCACTGCAGCTAGAAATGTGTTTAGTAGCTTCCCTCATATAAAGTTATGCTGGTTTGAGGGCTGCTTTAGATCCCTGCTGTAAGTTGCTAAGCAGCCGCACCTTTGTGTATGATGCTAGCAATAAAGAAGTACAATGGATTTACTATTTCCAGATCTAAATCCTTGCTAACAGTTACTGAATAGTTCTTGTGACCAAACATGGGAAGTCATCTGGAAAAGGGTACACAGCGTTTAAAGATTTTGGCTAGTGATGAGACTAAATAAGGCTGTGTGCATTTTCATTCCCTGACTATCAGTTTATCCATTTTATCCAGTCCAGGAATGTGGGGGAGTTGATTCCTTTGTCTGCACTCTGTGGAAACAAGGATGCTTTATCCTGGATTGGATACCAAACCAAAAAGTGATTTGTGCGCACAATCACACATATGACATGCACTCCTACAGGCAATTTGTAGCATTTTTAGGTACATTCTGCCCGCATATGTCAGCCATCAAGCCCTCCAATATTAGTCTCTGCATATTTGTTCCCCAGTACAAGGGATGTGACCAGAATCATACTGTGATGAAAGTTGCCCATCAAAGCCATCCATAGACTATTTGTGTCTGCTGTAGCCCAGTCTATTGAGTGGTTCCTGTTCTCTGCCACAACTGATCCACCCTGTCAGCCCAGGGTTTTACTGGAGATGACCAGTATTACCAGCAATTCCATTTTGCGAGGGCTACCATATAATGCCTTCTCAACCTGACGCTGTCAGTCCTCCAGCTTCTACATTATTCTAGAGCAGAGTCCTCACCTGAGCAGAAAACTTGCATTTTTTTCCTCCCCTAGTTGTGGCTTGATCTGCTGAATCGCCACAGGAGCTACCTTTGCCTCTCAATCCCACTACCGGGACAAAAGTTACCATCAGTAGCCAAAGGTCATGCTGTCCTCTCCACCAGTTAAGTGCAGTCATTGAATTCCCAAATGACTTGGCCATCCTGTAAGATTTGCCCCAAATAAATAACTGGTGCCAAAATCATGGACTGATAGAATGCCAAAAAATGCATGACTGTATCCTTTGGGAAGTCAGTTTCTCCAGGGAAATATCTAATTGCCAGTACACCCCTAAGTGTTGACGCAGTTGTTCGAGATTTGGGATATTATTTGGATGGCTGCCTAACTTTTGAACAACATGTATCTGCTGCAGTAAGGAAATCCTTCAGTATTGAACAGCTTATAAAGAAAAGGATTGTGTGTAGATCTAGTATTTCATTGTCCCCTCTTTACTCAAGCCTCATTAGACCAATCATTGAGTACAATGCCCTCTTTGGCATGTAACTGTCCAGACACTTGAAACAACTAGAACGGCCACAGCGATACCTTACTAGAAGGCTTGAACAATACTGTATGACCTATATGGACTGACTCAAAGTCCTGTCATTATACTTTGTATCCTAGAGACTGCTAAGAGGTGACGTGTCTGGAGTACAAGGCATCCTCCGTCTCATTACTGATCAATTTACTGCACATCAGCAAGTCAGATTGCATCAGAAATGCTCTGTCTAGGGATCTAAACCTCTTTCGCCACATTAACACAATGGTTTCGAAGAACAGGTATATCTGATACAGGATACCACTGCTGCAGACTGAGATGAACATTGCTTTATATTGATGTAGAGTCTGTTCTATATTCAAGTGCAACTTGGATCTATGGATGTGAAACAGAACATTTACCCCAGGACTTGCCCACCTGTACAACTAATGGACAGAGGTAGCTTCTGAATGCTTTATCTCATGCATGGGTCCCCTCAAATTATCTGTGGTATACACTTGGGGATAATACATAATTATCGACAATGGGATAGATGAGCCCAATTTAACACCAAGTGGGATAAGTTAAATTGAGCAAGAAGAGGGAAGAGGGAAAACCGGCTTGACTTTTACAATGTCCTACAAGTGCAGTTAGCCTAATAACTTGCCTATGAACCAGTTCCTGCTCTTAGTGCTGTGAGCTTCCACACTAAGAACAGCATGACAAATGAGCCAGACAGGAACAACCAGGATTAGTCAGCCATAGCAGCTCATTTCACATCGTCCATTGATCTTCAAGTGCCTGAGCTGCTAGTCAAATTTAGGTTGTCTGGTTGCAATCAGGATTTAATTCCTGTAGGGAATAGAGCTGTGGCAGTGTGAAGCGTTATGAATTAATCTGTAGAACCTCTTTGGATGTGGAAGGAAAGTGAAACAGCTAGCAAAAACCTATGATGGAAGCAGGTTGTGCAGAGAACTTGTATAATGCAACCCAACCAAGAACAGAACTGGAAAACACAAGT
Source organism: Protopterus annectens (assembly GCF_019279795.1). Taxonomy (NCBI): domain Eukaryota; kingdom Metazoa; phylum Chordata; order Ceratodontiformes; family Protopteridae; genus Protopterus; species Protopterus annectens. The sequence goes on along the minus strand of NC_056727.1, from coordinate 976,139,471 downwards.
AGAGTAAAGACAGCATCTTTAATTGTTGGGCAGTGTGTTGCCCTGAGCCTATTCTTTTTCACTCTATTTCCCGAACCTGTTATGTTTGTGGAATTTGTCTACAGCAAGGGCTGACACTGGGCAGTGTCAGGTTTTACACCCCCCATCTTTCTAGCCTTTGGTGTTGGACAAGTATCCCTTCAGCACAGATCATGTTTGCGTAGTTGCACATGTCCTTGATATTGCATGCTGTGCACAGTGCTTGCCATCCAGCAGGAGAACAATGGAGGAGTTGCAACAAAACTTCAAGCTAACAGATGATGCTCCACCTCTACTCAGCTCTGTCCCCAGTCAGCAGTAGGCTGTGGCTAGTCAGTGTTTGGAATGAATGTATCACTAGGACATTGAGGGGTGCAAGGTGGAGGATCTAGAACAAAAAGTGGGTTCAAAATCGGATGTTTGAGCAGATGCAATATCCATAAGGGTACTTTGATTATTAATGAAGGCATCAAAATTTTGTTGATGCTAGTTGAAAGTCTGTGCTGTAACAGCATTTTCTGTTGCTGCATTTTTATCTTTGTGCTTCCTGATTACTTAGCATACCTCTGTCAGTCTTAAGTTTGTCCATGTCATTCTCTATTATAAGGTATCCCTAGTGTAGAGGTAAGAGACCGCCACAATAGCTAGACAGCCATGGAGGTGGTTTGTCCCTTCTCTTAATCTCAGTAATGATAGAATTTCTGGTCAGGCTCCCTCCCTACCCATGATGGATGCTGTAAGCACCTGCTTCACCACAGAGCCTCCTACACCCTTCCCATACATGTTTCTGCCTCCATCCACATCCTAATTTTGGGTACAGTTACTCACTGGGGGTTGGTATAATGGCTAAGGTGTTTACACCATAGATGCAAGCTACAAGGTTTGACAAGGCTTAAAATGGCCTGCAAGGGCAGCTAGCCTAGTACTTGCCTATAAGTGTTCCTCATTAGTGTAGTGGTGAGTATCCCTGCCCTGTTACATTGGAGACCAAGGTTTGATTCCCTGACTTAGGAGTAGCTGTATCTTTTGTTTGATTTGGGGTTGGAATATTGGTTAAGGTGTACAGGGTTTGATTCTCAACTTATGGAAACATGGCTAGGCTTAGAAAAGTTCCCTGGTGTCAATAGCATAGTAATCACCTATGACCCTAGGAATGCCTAAGGCCACATGTGAGGTACTGGCCATTTCGAGTCCCATGTAAGCTTCCACTTGCTTTGTAGAGGTTCGCCAAGCAAAACTGCTTCTCCCTTCACCCCCCCCCCCACCCCCCAAGATGAATGAGCCAGCATTGGACACTGACTACCTTTGTCCCCTGTCCAGCTCTTCTGGTGTCCAAGCTGCTACTTGAACTTGGGTAATGTGGGTGCTAGTCACAGCTTAATTCCTGTGTGCTACAATGTCAGGAGGGCCTCCTTTATTTTTTAATATTCTTTTTTTGCCCTCTTCTCAGCTACAGCATCAAACTCCAGTGTGTTAACACGTTATCCTGTTTGTTTGCTTATCCTTTCCAGTTATACTACCCCTATCACGCCATTTCAATTATCTCCTCTGTCCAGTGGGGAGTTTACTCAAAGTTTTTATTCTGAGTGTTATCACTGGCATGAAAGACAGCTGCTGAAAGGCCATAATCTTTGCTGGGTTGGGTATTTTACTTTTGCATATGCAACCTTTCATCTTTCTAGCATTGAACATGGTGTATATTCCCTGGTACACAAAGCTTAATTTGGGTAGATGCTTTTATGCCATACACACTTGCTGCTCAGGTGGAGTCTAGACACTCTTTGACTGGGCTTGCACTCCCCTATTTTACTTTACAGGATGCTACAGTACCAGGCTTTTCTTTAGGTGGCACTTCTGTAGTGGACCAAGCCAAGCCCCCCCCCTCAACACACATACAGGATAGTTGAGCTGGAGTCATTCAGTCACAATCTCAACATCGCTCCTTGGCCATTCCTCCAGCTGTCTGGCTTTTACTCAACCAGGTAATTTAGGGCTTAGTCGGAGCTTTTTACAGAACCACATTGAGGACCTTTTCATCTTTTATCTTGCCTACTGCCTTTAGGTTGAGATTAATCCTTATTTATGTCCATTTTGTCTGTCTTCTAGAGTAGTGGTGGTTAGATTCAGGTTATGGTTTCCCTTTCAGGCAGTTAGTACCTGAATTTCGACACTGTTTGTTGCTACCATATTTGCATTCTGTCCAGAATGAGAGATCCCAAAAGAACACTTTTAATGTTCACGTGATGTCCATCAGCAAGACAGTTTTCCTTACCACCATCCCTAATAAGTTAGGGGAGCATCTGCCATTTCTGCTTGTTTATTACTGTTATGAGGTTAACTTTCTTCCATAATAGTGGGACTCGCACTCGTGCATCATTTCATATTTTATACATTGAATCCTTTTATTCAGTGTTTTGTATGATGTACAGTATTATGAGTCACTGTATACTTGATGTAAAACAGATGGTTTGACTTGCATTCCTTTCCATCTGTATGCATCTTTGCATTTTCATATGTTCTATATCAGTGGAATTTATCCTTCTGTCTTTGTTGACTTCAGATTTGTGAACTTTGTTCACGTCAGAGGAAATGTTTATTTCTGCCTTTAGCAAGAAAAAAAACTGATGCAGTAGCAGAACTACCTGCACCACCATTCTGTAAACAACTAAAGAGTGCTGACAACAGCTTTGGTGGCCCCTAGCAAATACTGCTTAAACATGCTTTCCGGAGATTCCAGTGCTTGGGTTATCACAAATGTTTCTGTGTGCTGCCTGAAATGCCCTTGAAATCTTCATGTTACAAGTGCAGAAAGCATTTTTATTGATTAAATGTAAACTGTTTTAGTAAGCCAACACTGTGCTCTCAGTAGATTTTGCTTTAAAAATAAGATATCCTTTTTGCAGAATTACTTTGGCTGTATGACAGACTAATAGTTGAACCTGACCTGTGTTTAACCTGAAAATTAGTGTATATATATATATATATATATATATATATATATATCTATATATATATATATATATATATATATATATATATATATATATATCTATATATCTATATATATATATATATATATACACATTTGCCTGTCCTGTGATTTTGAGAAAGACAGCAAGCTTCCAAGTCTGTACTGAAAGCCCAGTTAGCATACAAGTAATTGTGAAGTTATGATATTTAAATGCACACACTAAGCTGCCCACAGAATAGGTCCCCGAGAATGATTTGCTTGTTTGCCTTGATGAAAAATAGTGGGAAAATGTGCATACTTGACAGTTCTGCAGCATATTTCTTTCATATTTTCCAACTTGCTGATTCATTTGTCCATTTTTTCCTTTTAATGTGAGTACTCTTTTCAGTTTTGACTGTGATATAAAGAGATGGATTTGTGGCTCAACCACCCTCTCAGAGGAAGCTTCTTTGTTTTAATTTTTGTAATGCCCTCCCCTAAGACCTGCCCATTGGCTTCTCTACCTTCAATTATTTGGCCCATTCATTCTGTACAGACTGGCATCCCCTGGCTAGGCAAGATTCCCATTATCTACGTTTTATGGCCCATTCATTCTTGGCCAGGAATCCCAATTAGCCCATCCATCCAATGGAGGGAGTCAGGCGATAGGGAATGGACAGGGCTTGCTGGTCCTGTTGGGTGGACTGACTTCTGAGGTGTTGTGTGTATCTGCATGCTTAATTCCTCTTGGCATAAGAGTGTACGTGCACTAGGTGGTGTGTGCTTGCTAGGCAAGAACTTCACAGGGTGTAATACCTAGTATTCACACTGGGTGCCATCTGTGTGGCAAGCCAGACCCACCCCCGAGGATGAAGGGACTAACAATGGCAACTCGTTTCCATCCTCCCCTGCCAGTTCCTACAGGCACCTGAGCCGCTGTTTGAGGTAGAGTCATCTGTGCCATAGGGCTTTATTCCTGCATGCCAGGAAGCTGTTTCTCCTGTGTTTCATTTTGAGCCCTGTACCTTATCCAGTTCAAAAAGAGGTAATCCATTTATGGAAATTGTCATCCTTTCCATGTAATATGAATTCACCTATGCAAGAAAGATATTTGTACTCAAAAAATAAAAAAAATAGTAATAAAGTTCTTATAATTTATAATCTACATAACCTTCCTCTTTTTAAATAAGGTGATGAATGACAGAAGAATCTAGCTGACCTGGAGCTCTAAAAGTTCCAAGACATTTCATTCATGCTGCACCTCAGCCTTTGTATTATGTAATATAATTTTTAACTTGGCTGTGAAGACAAAATATTTTATATTTTTCATGTCTGTAGAGTACACATCTCAGAAAAAGCTGTCCCCATATGGCAAATCCACAAAAATCTTAATTATATTACCATGTATATTCAAGTTGCTTTTTCTTATTAATGCAGCAAAAGTCTTTTTCCACTCTGTTGTTTTACAAAATTTCACAATAATCATTCTTGGATGCATTTGCTGGACCACTTGTGCAGATTGAATTTTGTGAAACCTATCCATCTCAGATGTTTGAAACAAAGAACAGTGCAATTCCCATGAAAAGGTTTTATTTAAAGTATCTGTTAAGTTCCCTTTCTTATCCCATTCTATGGGAATGCCAATTAAATGTAAATTCTTTCTTCTGGTTTGTTTCCAGATCCAGCAAGCACTCTTGTAGCTTAATATTATCTTCTTCCATTTTAACCATTTTGTTGTTGTTCTCTGTCAGAAAATTCAGACTACATATTTTAGCTTGCAAGTCTTCATTTTTGCTACTGTTGTAGATGGTTAATTGAGTCCTACACAGCAGCAGTATAGACAGCTTCTCAGTTATTACCACCTGCAATTTTCTGTTATGCTGTCAAATGAGTTTAAACGCACTATATCTTTGAGTTATCACACACACTGTCAGTATTGTTAACACTTCTTACTTTTTGATGTGTTTAACCCAGTGGCATCTGACTCATCTGAGTCGATAATTTGATCCATATGAGTGACTTTTGCAACTCCACTAACATTATTTGCTTCTGGTTTGTTTTGTTTGTAATTTTATTTATAAAGATACCTGAAGCAATCTGAATTTTATCCAAATGTCCAAATTGCAATGGTAAAATGCCAGAACAATTATTTTAATACAGACAGCAGAAACAGCATTTGCCTTCTCTCCCTTACTTTAGAAGCATTTTCCGAATCTTAAGCTATAGATTGGTTGAATGTCCTTCGGTGGTAGTAACTTAGCCATATGAGACTCCTCCATCAAGAGTTTAGGTTTTGATGAGTGTTTTCCAATATCTGCATATATTTTACATCTGACCAGATTAAAACTTGAACCTTTCAGCATTTTATTGCAGTTTTAGCAGTATCAGCTCCTGTGCTAGATGTGTGTGCTTACCCACACATTTTGATCTCCATCTAGTCCACCTTATCTAACTCTAGTAGTGTATATCCATATTTTTTTATGCTACTTGTTAGAACAAGTCAAGCTAAAACTGAAGTGGGCACCACTGCTTTGACAGAGTAGGTAAAAGCATTCTTCTGACAGAATATGAATAGTAAAGAAAAAATGTATAGTTTTAAACTTTGTGACTGAATTGAAATTCATAATAAAATAGTTCTGAAATAAGAAAGGCAGATGGAAAGGTTCCCCCTTTCTTCCTTTTCATTAAATCATTTAAAGAAAAACATTATTTTGCTATTTCTGTGTTTCTCTCCACAAAGTCCTACAGATCGAGATCAAAATATGTGACAAAGACTCATCACCTTCTTTAAATTCTTAGAATTCCAGTTTTGGAGCAATAAAAAAAGAAAAATAAGCAGCTTGGTTTTGCTGATTCCTGCTACCACTTCTGCTGCCTCAATAACAGAGTCAGCAAAACCAACCTCAAATGCTTTTCTGAAAGCAGCTTGTCTGTTTTTTTTCCAAAGTTTTCACTCTTTTTCCTTATTTTTCACTTTTTAGAGTGACTCAATAAAAAGTATTCTTTATTAAATTTTTTTTATTTTTTGTAGTATATAGTCATAAAAGATCTTGTATGCTAATAACTTTTCACATGTATGTCTGTAGCAGAGACTACAAATTTATCAACTTACACCAAAGGCCATAATCCGCAAGTCTGTATTTCTCTATTCTTTTTATAAATCTTCTTTGGGTTCCAAGTTTTTTCAGTTGCCCCAAATGTAAATACAAAAGGTGATGTACTCCAGTAATGGTGGTATATAAGTTTTAAATACCAAAGTCAATGCATGCTCATCCCTAGTAGAAAATCCCCTTAATGGGTACCCTATATACTTAGCTGTCATCATAGAAATGTTGTCTGCATGTGCATTAAAGGACAACTTAAGATGTAGTAAGTATGCTGAAGTCTTTATATTCCTCTACCTCGTTCATGTGGAAGACAGCAAGTATACAGGAAACCTTTGGGATCTGCTTCAAAAATACATCATCTTACACTTGTTTAGACTAAATGTTAAACCTGTTTCCTGTGCCCCACACTTAGAGACTAAATAATTTAACTCATTTACACCGGAGGGATTTTGAATTTAGAAACCAATCTTGTAATCATCAGCATACTTATAAATCCAGAATTTATTATTCTTTGGTAATGTAGCAAACACCATATTAAACAAGACTGGTCCCAAGACAGAACCCTGAGGCACTCCAGCTTTAACCTGTGAGTAATCAGAATAAGAATGTTGAATTCTTACACATTGTTGTCTTCTGTGTAACAAGTTACCAATCCACCTTATAATGTATGTATTAGCTTTGTTCCTGTAAGTATTTAATAATAACATTCCGAGGTAAACTATCAAAAGCTTTCACAAGATCCAGAAAAATAACTCTGTGATATAGATCCGGATCCAAGGACATGGTTATCTGTTCATAAAGGCTAATCAAGTTACTAAGGGTAGATTGTTCTTTTATGAAACCATGTTGATTAATATCAAGAATTTCTATGTTCCCTTCTGATTTCTCAGTAAGATCTATTGGGCATCTCTCAAAACATTTTCCCAATAAGGAAGTTAAATTGATGGGTCTAAGATTATCCATCTGATTCTTTGAGCTACTTTATGGAAATGGAGTTACTCAGGGCAGTTTCCAGGCTTCTAGAACAGTTCCCATTTCTAACAGTTTATTAAATGTTAAACATAAGGTAGATAAAATAGTATTTTTTGCTGAATTCAACAACTGATCACTAGTGTCTTTTAACTCTGATAACAGGAATAAATGTTACCACTGGGCATGACCCTGTTACAAAATAGCTCTAGATGTCATCCTTATATGTGCTATTTTGCCAAATTCTTGAAAAGAATAAATTAATTGGCAGTAGTTGTTTCACCATTAATTAACAATGTCAGTAATGAAAAAGTATTGCTATTAATTTCATTTATATATCTATAAAAACCTTTTTTTATTTGAGGTATTGCTAATTATTTCATTCTCAAAACATATTTTGCAGTTAGTAATTCCCTTTTTCAAGTTCTTACATGATTCATTAAATTTCTTTCTGTTCATATTTGAAAGGAGTATTGCTAAGTTTTTAAGCTGTGCTTTTCATCCTGTACAGTCTCAAAATTTTGTTGTTCCATCAAACTGGGAAGGTGGAATTGTTTCTCTTTTGTTTTACTGTAGTAACTCCCTCCTGAAGCAACTTCTCAAAAACAGTATATATCCATAGCAGCTTTCTGATCTACCACCTATAGTCATCCAGTCAAGTTACTGACTTTCCATATTCATATGTTTTAAATGTGTATTTTCAATTAATGAATTATCAATAACAAATGTGAGTTATGATCTGATGACCCTAATGGTGGGAGTATCTTCATGGATTGAACTTCAGTCAGTACATTAGTCACTGTAAGGTCCAAGATATTTTTCCCCTGGTTATTGAATTTTACCAGTTGAGTCATTCTGTAGTATGAGACAAGATCAATAAATTCTTTAGCAAAGAAAGAGCTGGAACATAGTGACTCCCAACATGTATTCCAGGGTAATTTAAATCACTCAATAATAGTATGTCATCTTTACAATTCAGGGAATCATTTAAATACTCCCTATGGAAAGTGTTGTCCATATTTGGTGTATAGGTTCATAGGTTCATACTAGGCTATCTGCCCAAGGGCATTTATAAGCCTAGCCCATAGTTATGTGGCTTTCGCCACCCCTTTAGTTTGAATAAAACTATGCCTATTATTTTGCTGTGCCTCTGTCAAGCAGTGACACTGAAGTAATCCCTGGGGTATATCTGCGATCTCCCATCCATTGGTCAAGATTCCTCTTGAACAAGGCCAGCGAGGTGCTCTGCCTCACATGTACCGGGATTTTGTTCCACAGCATAGGGAGTCTCTGGGTGATGAATCTGTCCCTCCAGCACGTTCTATTAATAACCATGTCAAGGTTCAAGTCTCCCGCCCTTGTGGTTCTGAGGGATCTAGATTTTTTGAGGTGAAGCATATTCATCAAATCTGGGTTTGACATGGCCTTATATGTCAGGCACAGGTCACCTCTGAGCAAGCTGTATGAGACTGAATAGAGCTGGAGTTCTTTCAGTCGGGCAGCATAAGACATATTTTTGAGACCCTTTATCCTTTTGGTGAGGAACGTTTGGGGCCTTTCCAGCTGCTGCAGGTGTCGGGTCAGATACATTCCGAATGGGGCATTGTACTCAATCATAGGTCTAATGAGTGATGAGTACAGGGGGCGATGACCTCCCTTGATCTAGATGTGAATCCCTTCATGATCAGGTGGGCAATGTAGAATGTTTTCCTAACTACTTTAGCAACATGAGTGTCAAACGAAAGGCTACTGTCAACCTGGGTCCCCAGATCCCTGATGACTTCTTCTGTGCTCAGTGGATTGCCACCTATATGGTAGCTAGGGGTAACCTTGTTTTTCCCGAAGGGTATGACTATGCATTTCTTGGCGTTTAACTTTAGGCCATGACTCTGGCACCAGTTATCCGTTTCTGCGAGGCCCTTCTGAAGGATATCTGTGTCAGATGTGTTTTCGACTATGGCGCCCAGTTTGCAGTCATCTGCAAACTTTGTCAGCCATAACCCTCCTGTGTTTGCTTGTACTTCAGAAAAGTAGATGCTGAACAAGAGTGGACCCAGGACTGAGCCCTGTGGGACACCACTTGTGACAGGCTTTGAGTCTGACATGGCTCCAGCAACTCTGACCCTGTGGGTTCTGTCACTTAGCCAGTTTGCAACCCATCTTGTGATGTATGGGTTTACATTCAAGCTGATGAGTTTTTCGATAATACCTGAGTGGGGTATTGTATCAAGGCCTTTGCCAGGTCGAGGTAGGCTGTATGGACTGCCTTTCCTCATCAATGGCCTTGGTGACTGTCTCGAAAAGTCAACCAAGTTTAAAAGGCATGATCTGCCTTTGACAAAGCCAAACTGGGTTGGATCCAAAGTCTGCAAGTTCCCTATGTCTTTATTTATGAGTTCCATTATGATCCTCTCCATGGCTTTGCAGATGAGGCTTGTCAAGCTAATGGGACGGTAATTTCCAGGGTCGGTGGAGGCACCGCCCTTGTGAAGTGGGACCACAGTCGCCGTGCGCCACTCCTTGGGTACGTATCCCGAGGTGAGGCTAAGATTAAACAGCTGTCCTAACTGCGGGTTTAATTCCTCATTGAGTTCGTGGAGCACACAGCCGGGGACACCATCCGGTCCCATGGATGCTGTGTTTTTTGCCTTGGAGAGAGCAGTTCTCACCTGGGCGTTGGAGATGTTTGGGGGGCTACAATCCTCTGGTATAGATATCTCTCCTTTGGGGGAGGGGGAGTTTGCACTGAACCTGTCAGCCAGTATGTTGGCAATGTGTGTAGGTTCAGTAATCTTCACATCATTTTGAACTAATTCTGAGCATATCTGGGAGTTTCCTCCTAGGTTTCTAACATAGCTAAAGAAGGCCTTATGATTGTCTTTTGAGTCCTTGGCGATTTTTCTCTCAAAATTTGCCTTGGATGATTTTATGAGAGCTCTTAGTTTTTACTTATAATGATCAAAGGTGTCTTACCTTTCAAGGATTTTGCTCTATCTTGTAGTAGCTTCCTCCTTTTGTTGTAGAGCTTGTTTATGGCTGGGGTCCACCAGACTGGACGCTTGCCTTTGGTACAAAGAGTCTTAGTTTTGTTTGGGATTGCCTGATCCATGCAGTCCTGTAGGTGCTGGTAGAAGGCATTTGTAAGTGATTCAGCGGTTTGAGTAATGTTTACCACTGGCTCAGGGGCCTTAAAAGAGACCACACTAGTTTTTAGAAGTGTGAAGTCGGCTTTTGAGAAGTTTTTCACTGTGGTCTTTTTTATTTCAGGTGGGGGCGGGATGAGGACCTCCAGCGAGATTAGTTTATGATCTGATCTCACCAGTGAGGGGTATACTTCCGGTGTTGAACATTGTGATCCCATGTTCGTGATGATGAGATCAAGTATGTTTTCTCCTCTTGTGGGGATGGTGACTAGTTGTTCCATGGCATTTGAGTTTATGAACTCCAGGAACCTTTGGGCTAGAGTAGTGTTCCCAGTCTATATTAGGGTAGTTGAAGTCACCTAGTATGATGGTGTTTGGAGATACATTTATCCCCTCCAATGTTTTCAGGAAGGCCATGTGAGGTTCCTGAGTTTGAGAGGGTGGCCTGTAACATGCTACAAATTGCAGAGCAGTCTTGCCTATGGTTAATTGCACCTGGATGGTCTCCGATGCATCGTGCGTTGCCACCAACTTTGAGGTGTGGGTGTCCTTTATGAATATGGACACCCCCCCTCCTTTCTTGGTGTTGTCCGGATTTTGGTGCCCGAACGCATGATATGAGGTGAAACCTGATAGTGCTGGGGTGCTCTCAGGAGCCTTGAACCAGGTTTCTGTCACAGCACAGACATCGATGTTCTCCATACTGAGAAGGGCCTCGAGTGCGTGCATCTTGAGATTGAGACTTCTGGCATTGAGCAGCATTACCCTTAGTTTTTTTCCTTTTTTGTGTTCTAGGTTGGTAGGTTTAGAATTTGAGCCTTGCCTAAAAAAGGCACTATGGGGGTGGCAAGAGCCTTTGCTAATATCCGGAAGCCTAGGGGTGACAGGTGCAAGCCGTCCCTTGCGAAGCAGCGTGGCTTGTCCAGCATGTCATCCCAGGCAGACATACATTGGATCCCCTTTGAATGACACCAGAATTTAAGCCAATTATTAAAGCTGATCATCTTATCACTGTATTTTGGCATCATTCTAGGTGAAGGTAGGATACTGCTCAAGGTCAGGGTCATACCTGCCTGGGCTACATAATCAGAGAGCTCCTCAATGTCTCTTTTCATGTAGTCCAAGGAGGTACGTCTCAGGTCATTGACACCAGCGTGGACAATGACGGAGTCGTACTTGTACCTGCTGTTGAGAGACCCGAGTGCTTGCATTGTGGCGGATTCTAGCGCCCGACAGGCAGCTTACTGTGACCTTCTCCTTACTCAGTCTGGTGAGCGGGACGTCAGTGTGTCTGACTATGGAGTCACCTATGACAAGTATGTTTGGTGTTGTATTTGGCCTTAAGGGCAGTGACTGCTTTGCACACTGATTTTGTTGTTTATGTGTTGTTTGTGTGGTGTATTGAGTTTGCAGTTGCTTGGGTGTCTGCTTTGGAGGCCTCTGCTGTTTAGGTAAATTTTTACTCAGAGCCTCCGAGTATGTCTTAGTGTGTTTATGTGTTTGATTCAGTGGTGTGGTTGAGTTATGTGAGACTGGTATTGTGGTGTGTGTAGTTGCCTTCTCCTCCTGCCTGGTCTTGCCAGTCCTGAGTTGAGAGAGCTCAGCCTCCAGTCTGGCTAAATAGCTGCATCTCTCACAAGTGTTAGTGTTACGTGGGAGGAGGAGAGGGTTGTCCGTGTACATGAGGCAATTGTAACATTGTCTCAGAATTCCCAGATTCACCAACTGGGCAGGAGAGGACGCCAGCATCTGACCCTTCGACATGCTAGAAAGAATTATGAGTTGGTATGAGACAGAAAAGTAGTGGGCTTAGCAGGGAAGTGGGCACTCATAGCTGTCTTGCTGTACCTGTATGAATCTTAACAGTCATGGTCTCTTACAGAGGCATATTCTTAAGCAGCAATGATGTGATAGAGCTATGCACCCATAAAACGAACCCGCTACCACACAAACCTTGCCTTAAGCATTCATATTTAACATAATCTTTTAAGGAAAAAAGTGAAGAATCCTAGGCTTCTGTTATTGCTATAATTTTATATTGTTCTGCAGCTATTAAACATCTACATTCAGTAAATTTATTTCCTAAGCTTCTAGCATTACTTAAAAGAAATTTTACTGGTTCCTCTGTAACTCACATTCCATTTTTGTGCTAGTACTAAAAAAGGACACAACTGGTTAATGGTTTTACTAACCATGAAGCTTTCCCCATAGGTACTTCGGCAATAATTATGAAAACTCTCTTCCCAGTATTTTAGTAATTGTACATTAAATGTCAGTGAAGTCTGTCTTCACCAATTATTAAATGCATGATCCTTAGTGCATAAGTGAGCTGCCCAAGAAAAGGCTGGGGACATCTCACTCAGGATATAATGTACATTAATCTTTTCAAGATATTCTATTATACTCACCATTGAGTTCATATCCTTTAGGGGGGTGTGTTTTAAGTCATTACTCCCTACATGTATTACACATACACTATATGCCAGTTTCACTAGTTTGTCTTTACAGAAAGTTGAGTGTCCCTTAATCTCAACCTGAGAGAGCAGATACAGTAAGGCAGGACTTACCATTTTTGATAGTTATTTAATAACCGGTTTCAGTATTGAGTCCCCCAAAGTTAACATTTCATGTGATTCAGTTACCACCTGAGCGGTTATATTTTCACTTAAACATCAATATAATGTGTCATGAGGTTCTGTATGACTTATAGGTTCATAGGTTCATACTAGGCTATCTGCCCTAGGGCATTTATAAGCCTAGCCAGAATATGTTTGGCTTTCGCCACCCATTTTAAATTTATTTTGCTATGCCCTTTTTCGAGGTTAGTATACTGTGCCTCTGTCTAACAGTGACACAGAAGTGATACTCGGGGTAAACCTACAATCTCCCATCCACACATCAAGATTCCTCTTGAAGAGAGTCAATGAGGGACTCTGCCTAACCTGGACTGGGATTTTATTCCAGAGTGAAAGGAGCCTCTGGGTTATGAATCTGTCCCTCCAGCATGTCCTATTTATTTCAGTGCTGAGGTTCAAGTCTCTCGAGCGCGTAGCTTGATGGGATTTGGATTTTCTGAGGTGCAGCATGTCCATTAATTCCAGGTTGGACATGGCTTTATATGTCAGGCACAGATTGCCTCTGAACAGGCGGTATGCCACTGAGTAGAGCTGGAGTTTCTTTAACCGGGCAGCATATGGCATCTGTTTGAGCCCTTTGATCCTCTTGGTGAGGTACTTTTGGGGTCTTTCCAGTTGCTGCAGGTGTCTGGTAAGGTACATCCCAAAAGGGCATTGTACTCAATTATGGGCCTGATGAGGGATGAGTAAAGAGGCACGATGACCTCCCCTGATCTAGATGTGAATCCCTTCATGATTAGGTGGGCTATATAAAATGTTTTTCTAACCACTTTGGCCACATGGTTGTCAGATGAGAGATTGCTATCAACTTGGGTCCCCAGGTCCCTAATTACTTCTTCTGTACTTAATGGATTACCACCTATGTGGTAATTTGTGGGCACTTTGTTTTTGCCAAAGGGGATGACTATACACTTTTTGGCATTTAGCTTGAGGCCATGGCTCTGGCACCAGTTGTCTGTTTCTTTGAGGTCCTTTTGGAGGATGCTTGTGTCGGCTGGAGAGTCAATTATGGTGCCCAGTTTGCAGTCATGTGCGAACTTGGTCAGCCACAGTCCTTCCGTGTCGGCCTGTACCTTCGAGAAATATATACGGAACAAGAGAAGGTCCCAGGACTGAGCCTTGTGCGACACCACTTGTAACTGGTTTGGAGTCTGACATGGCTCCAGCAATTCTAACCATGTGGATTCTGTCCTTGAGTCAGTTTGCAATCCATCTAGTGACATAGGGGTTTATATTTAAGCTGGTAAGCTTATCTATAATGCCCAAGTGGGGTATTGTATCGAAGGCTTTTGCGAGGTCCAGGTAAGCTGTGTGGACCACCTTCCCCTCGTCAATCGCCTTGGTGACTGTTTCAAAGAAATCAACCAGGTTTAAGAGGCAGGATCTGCCCTTAACAAAGCCGAACTGGGTAGGATCCAGTGTCTGTAGGTCCCCAATATCTTTATTTATGAGGTCCATGATGATCCTTTCCATAGCTTTGCAGACCAAGCTAGTCAGGCTTATGGGGCGATAGTTTCCAGGACCCGTTGAGGCACCACCTTTGTGGAGAGGGACCACTGTTGCTGTACGCCACTCTTTGGGCACATATCCTGTAGTAAGGCTGAGATTGAACAGTAGTTTTATGTTTGGGTTTAGCTCTTCTTGGAGTTCATGTAGGATGCAGCCCGGGACACCGTCTGGTCCCATTGATGCTGTGTTTTTTGCTTTGGAGAGGGCGGCTCTTACCTGAGCATCTGAGATGTCAGGGGGGCAGCACTCTGCTGGGATAGATATTTGCCCTTTGGTGGGGAGGGGAGTTTGCGCTGAACCTGTCAGCTAGGATGTTGGCAATGTCTGTGGGTTCAGTGTATTTTTGTCATTTTGGACTAATTCTGAGCATATCTGGGAATTACCACCCAGGTTCCTAACATAACTAAAGAAAGCCTAGTGATTATCCTTAGTGTCCTGTGCAATTTTTCTCTCGAAGCTGGCCTTAGACAATTTTATGAGTGCCCGTAGTTTTTTGCTAATACTGATCAGTGATGCCTTCCCTTTTTGGGATTTTGCTCTATCATTTAGTAGCTTCCTCCTTCTATTGTGTAGTTTGTTTATGGCTGGGGTCCACCAGACAGGACGTCTGCCTTTGGAGGATTGGGTCTTGGTTTTATTTGGGATCACATGATCCATGCATTCCTGAAGGTGTTCATAGAATGTGTTTATAAAGGATTCTGCAGTCTGGGCCGTATTTTCCACAGGCCCGGGGGCTTTGAAGGATTCTACCTCGGTTTTGAGGAGTGTGAAATTTGCTTTAGAGAAGTTTTTCACTGTGGTTTTCTGGACAGGGGTGTGGTCGGGATGTGGATATCCAGTGAGATTAGTTTATGCTCTGATCTTACCAGTGAGGTATCCCTCACTGGTAAGATCAGACCATAGAGTCCCCATGTTGGTGATGATCAGGTCCAGTATGTTTTCCCCTCTTGTGGGAGTGGTAACAAGTTGTTCCATAGCATTTGAGTTTATAAATTCTAGGAACCTTTGGGCTAGGGTGTTGGAGCTAGAGTAATGCTCCCAGTCTGTTTGGGTAGTTGAAGTCACCCAATATAATGGTGTTTAGAGAGACCTTCATATTTTCCAGTGTTCTCAGGAAGGCCGAGTGGGGTTCCTGTGTTTGGGAGGGTGGTCTGTAGCAGGCTATAAACTCGAAGGCAGTCTTACCCACTGTTAGTTGCACATGGATAGTCTCTGATGCTTCGTGCTTTGCCACCAACCTGTTGGTGTGGGTATCTTTGATGAATATCGATACTCCCCCTCCTTTTGTGGTTCGGTCCAAGTTTTGGGGCTGAAAAGCATGGTATGAGGTATAACCTGGTAGTGCTGGGGTGCTCTCAGGAGCCCTGAACCAGGTTTCTGTTACTGCACAGATATCGATGTTCTCCATGCTAAGGAGAGTTTTGAGTGCGTGCATCTTGAGGTTTAGACTTCTGGCGTTGAGTAGCATTACTCTTAGTTTCTTATCCCTTGTGATACCTATGGAGGTGGGTTTGTCTTTTGAGCCTTGCCTAAAAAGGCACTATGGGGGTAGCAAGAGCCTTTGCCAATATCCGAAAGCCCAGGGGTGACAGGTGCAAGCCGTCCCTAGCGAAGCATCGTGGCTTGTCGAGCATATCATCCCAAGCTGACGGGCATTGGATCCCCTTTGAATGACACCAGTACTTAAGCCAATTGTTGAAATTGATCATCTTGTCTTCATATTGTGGCATCATTCTTGGTGAGGGTAAGATGCTACTCAAGGTAAGGGTTATACCGGCCTGGGCTACATGCTCAGAGAACCCCTTTATGTCTCTTTTCATGTAGTCCAGGGAGGTACGTCTCGGGTCCTTCACACCAGCATGGACAATGACTAAGTCATATTTGTACTTGCCTTGGAGTGACCTGAGTGCTTGTGTTGTGGCGGATCCTAGCGCCTGACAGGCTGCTCACCGTGACCCTCTCCTTGTTCAGCCTGGTGAGCGGGACGTCAGTGTGCCTGACGATAGTCACCTATTACAAGTGTATCAGGTGTGTTGTTTAGTCTTAAGGGCTGTGACTGTTCGGCACACTGGCTTTGTGAGATATGTTGCACGTGTTTTGTTTTGGGGTAGCGGTTGCTTGGGTGTCTGCTTTGGTGGTCTCTGCTGCTTAGGCAGATCCTTTTAATATGTCTGCTGATAGTAATATTCTTATTAAATGCATCTGATTCATGTACCAAGAAAATGTAAGGAGAATTCGGTATAGTTATACAATCCAAATTTGCAATGCAATTATTCCTAACCTCACTTAAAGCCTTTGTATCATTAACTTCCCTTCTGTTCTTAGTGACTTCCAGGTATAGAGAGACAGTTCTTGTACAAATGAACTTGAATCAGTGGTATCCATGGAAACCTGTTCTTTATCGGAACTGAGGTTATCTACTGAATTATTTTCTCTTTATTGTACATCAGGCACCCCCTTCAGTATTACTTGAGTCCAGTTGGAGGTCAGAAGTAACATCCGCAAACTGTTTCTCTGTCTTGTCTCATCCAGTACTTTTACTTTTTTTGTAATAGTGTTTTGTCCTCTTCTTCCTTTTCTTACCCTTAGTGTCCTTCTTTGTTGGAGAATTTGACTTACCTAAACTCCCATTCATACTGTTATCCAGAAGTAATTTCTGATTAACAGTCTGTTTGTGGCAGTGCAAACACTCAAGTCGATTTTGAATCAAGTAAATATTCAGAAGTCTTAGTAAATGCTTTTTTAAAATGGCACATACAAGAATCTTTATTACCATAACTAAAAGACTTGCTTTCAGTGACCCTCAAAAGTTCCAGGTGTTTAAACAAGTATTAGCTTCACCTTGCTCCGATGGCATTATGTAGTTAAACCTTCGGCCAAAGTAATGTAAAGCAAATTCAAACAGATGCTTAATCTAGCACAAAACCGACAACTAGTGACGTCGTGGTCAGGGCCTAGGCAAGGAATACAGTAAGAATGAAAATCCTTATGAGGTATTTGCTTCCCACAAGAAATACAATTGTTAACTTTTACTGACATCGGTCTGGAGCAAGAAAAAGTTTCCTCAACGGGGTACTTGGCTTTATTGAAGACTTCGGTTCTGAAAATTCGATTTCGAAAATCTCAGGAGTAGGCCGACCGGCACTTGCAAACTGCTTTTGCTTCGGGCACCGCGCGGCAAGAAAGACAGAAGAAAACGGCGTCGGCTGCATCTTTTATACCCCTGGTGCACTGACGTCAGGGAAGAAGCGACAGCAACCGACGCCGGACCTAGACTTTGGAATTCTGGCCAACTGCGGGTAGCCTGCCAGCAGGATAACCCAAGAGTAATGACATCAACAGTGAATACACTCTAACATGTACATTTATGGTAGGTACACAACTGTACTTTATCCACTTTCATCCGATAAGTTGTAATAAGGACTTCTTCAGAACAGGAAGCTGGCTCAAGCTGTTTAAAAAAAACTCACTTCCTCAGTTCTAATTAAAACTTAAAGGACAGTTACCAGATTAAACAAAAGCAAAAGTACATTGCATAGCACTGGTGAAACATAAGGGAATTCAAATAGAGGCAAACAGTTATTTAAAAATTAATGAATGCAATAATTGATCAAGTTAAAAACGGTAAAGTGTTAAGAATGGTGGTATTAAACTTATTTTATAGCAAGTTATATAAAAACCAGTTGTTCTGAACACCAGTGTAGATCCAAAACAGCCCAATGGTCAGCATAAGTGCATACAACAAACACTGTGAAACTGAGCATTGAGAAAACAGCCATCAAAGTTTAGCAGCCCTCAGTTTAAGGACTGGTAAAATAGAAATCTTGTCATTTATTCCAGGGCATGAGTGGCATCCAGCCTTATCTGCCACTAATATTCCCTGTATTCTAAACAAATTTTCCATGCTCCACCCCTGTGGCTGGGCTCATCAATATCCAGGATGTCAAAAACGCACTTGTTGGAAGACACACAGGACAGAGAATGCTTGGGTTTATAGGTTCATAGGTAGGTACTAGGCTATCTGCCCGAGGGCATTTATAAGCCTAGTCAGAGTGTGTCAGCTTTCGCCGCCCCATTGCCTAATTAACTGAGCCTCTGTCAAGAAGAACCAATGAAGTGATCCCAGGGGTGTATTTTCTGTTACCCATCCACTCGTCGAGGTTTCTCTTGAAGAGTGTTGGTGAGGGGCTTTGCCTAATGTAGTTAGAGATTTTGTTCCAAAGCATGGGGGAGTCTCTGTGACAGAAATCTATCCCTCCAGCATGTTCTGTTTATTGTTGTGGCAAGGTTTAGCTCACTAGAGCGAGTGGCTCGGATTTCGTTAGGTGGAGCATGTCCATCAGTTCAGAGTTGGACGTGGCTTTGTAAGTCGGGCAGAGATCACCTCTGAGTAAGCGATATGCCACTGAGTGCAGTTGGAGTTTTTCCAGTCGGGCTGCATAGGACATATGTTTGAGGCCAGTAATCCTCTTGGTGAGGTACTTTTGTGGTCTTTCCAGCTGTTGGAAGTGTCTTTTGAGGTACATTCCAAATGGGGCATTGTACTCTATGGTGGGTCTGTTGAGTGACGAGTGGAGGGGCACTATAACCTCTTTATTTCCAGATGCAAACCCTTTAGTAATTAGATGGGCTACATAGAAGGATTTCCTAACTACTTTGGCAATATGATTGTCAAAGGAGAGGTTACTATCTACCTAGGTCCCCAGATCTCTTATTACCTCTTCTATATTAAGGGGGCTGCCACCTATGTGGTCATTCATGGGTGTTTTGTTTTTCCCAAATGGGATGACTATGCATTTTTTGGCATTTAGCGTGAGACCCTGATTTTGACACCAGGTGTCCGTCCCAGTAAGGCCCTTTTGGAGAATGTCCGTGTCAGCCGGACAGTCAATTATGGCTCCCAGTTTGCAGTCATCGGTGAACTTGGTTTAGCCATAGTCCTCCTGTGTTTACCTGTACTTCTGAGAAGTATATGCCGAACAGTAGGGGTCCCAGTACCAAGCCTTGTGGGACACCACTTGTGACTGGTTTAGAGTCTGACCTGGATCCCGCTAGTCTTACCTTGTGAGTTCTGTCTATAAACCACTTGGCACCCCATCTCGTGACATGGGGTATATGTTCAGGCTGGTGAGTTTTTCTATAATTCCCGAGTGGGAATGGTGTCAAAAGCCTTGGCTTCCCGAGTGGGGAATGGTGTCAAAAACCTTGGCTAGGTCAAGGTAGGCTGTGTGAACCACCTTCCTCATCTATGGCCTTGGTGATTGTCTCGAAGAAGTCAACCAGGTTTAGTAGGCATGATCTGCCCTTAACAAAGCTGAACTGGGTCAGGTTAAGTGTTTAGAGGTTCCCAATGTCTTTGTTAATGAGTTCCATGATAATGCGCTCCATAGCCTTGCAGGTCAGGCTTATGGGGCGATAGTTAACCAGGGTCAGTTGTGGCCCCTTTTTTGTGGAGTGGAATAACCATTGCTGTGTGCCATTCTATGGGCACGTAGCCTGTGGAGAGGCTGAGGTTGAACAGTGTGTTTAGGTGGGGGGTTAGTTTGTTTAGTAGTTTGTGCAAGACGCAGCCTGGGACACCATCTGGCCCCATTGACGCTGTGCTTTTGGCTTTTGAAAGAGAAGTTTTCACCTATGCGTCTGATTTCCGGGACACTACACTTTTCCAGTATTGTTGTGGGCCCTTTTGGGGTTGAGAGGGGGGTGAAGTTTGCATTAAATCTATCTGCCAGGATGTTGGCAATGTCAGTAGGTTCAGTATATTTTGTGCTATTTTGCACTAGCTCAGAGCATATCTGCGAGTTGCTACTTAGTTTCTTGACATAGCTAAAGAAGGCTTTGTGTTATTTTTCGAATCCTTGGCTATTTTTCTTTCGAAGTTAGCCTTGGATTATTTTTTTAGGGACCTTAGTTTCTTACTGATACTGATCAGGGATGTCTTTCCTTCTTGGAATTTGTTTTTTTTTCTGAACTAGATGTTCTTCGTGTTTCACTGTTGCAGTCATTACATTTGGGTAATTTGCTGGCAGGTTGCTCTCAGTTGGCCTGAATTCCAAAGTCTTGGGTCCTGCATCGGTTGTTGTCTTCTCTTCCATGACGTCAGGGGTATAAAACATGCAGCCGACGCCATTTTCTTCAGTCTTTCTTGCCGCGCGGTGCCCGAAGCAGAAGCATTTCACAAGTGCCGATCGGCCGACTACTGAAATATTCGAGTTTGAGTTTCAGAACCGAAGTCTTCACTAAAGCTAAGTACCCCGTTGGGGAAACTTTTTTTCTTGCTTTTTACCGATGTCAGAAAAAGTTAATTGTTTTACTTGTGGAAAGCAAATTCCTCATAAGGATTTCCATTTATACTGTATTCCTTGCCTAGGCCCTGACCACAATGTGCCTGTCGGTTTTGTGCTACATTTAACCAATGCACTATTAAGCGTCCGTATATTTTTACATTAAAGTATTTTGGAAACAGATTTAACTACCCAGAAATGTTATCTGATAGCAATCCAACTATCGCAGTACATAAAAAATGCAAAGAAAAGGACAGAGAAAGGCAGTCGAGATCCAAAACCGACTATGAAGCTTCTCCTAAGCCAGTTGCCGGTACTCAGTGAGGTGCTTTCACAGCCCCTGATACCCACTATCTTTGAATCGCAGGCCTCTAATGACACCCATGTGGAGTCTGGCATGCCACAAGATTCTCAAGGTATTGGACTGACGGATGTGTCTCCCTCGGATGGGTCCGGAGCCGCTGAGCAGGCACCGGCTTCTGAGGGTGTATTCAGACCTCAACATTTGTACATCAAACCGACGACAGCTGCAAAATCGAAGACAAAAGCAACTTCTAAAACTAAAAAAACGACACCTGAGCCACACGCACAGGCCTCTATGCCTACAAAACAGATGATCAAAATGGCTGAAGACCTTATTACCTTGATCAGGGGTACCCATCCCCCTCCAGATAAGAGGCCTAGGCAAGACACTGATTATGAATCTTCAGATCAGGTTTCTATTCTGATTCCTCTTCTGATCAGAAATTATCTTTACCTCCCTATGAGGATTCTGATGCTGAGGAGTCAATTCCATCTGTGTCTCCTCCTGAGAATTATTCATTTGGAGAAACCTTGCATAATTTGAGGGAGCATTTTCACTGGGAGAGTCAAGACTTCTCAGAATCAAAAAAGAGGCTCAGGGATTTCCTTCTCCCTCAGCACAAGCCTTTAGCCATTCCTCCTGTTTTAGACATTGTGGATGATGTGTTTTCGGAGTCAAACCTGACCCCTGACTCCTTACCTCTAGCTCCCGGTAAGCCTGACCGATATTACAGGGTCCCTGACTCACATAAATTTTTATTGAGAAACCCTGCTGCTGATCCTAAAACTATTTCACATGGTCCAAAGGGAGTTAAGGCCTCAACAGCAAAAAATCCTACCCCCTCTGACAGAGGTTCAAGTGTGTGCTAAACATCGTATCACAGGGATACAGATTCCATTTTCACATTCTGCCAATGGCAAGTGGTTGGCCAGATCTGCCAAAAAAATCAATGGGCAGAGGCACAGAAACAGGTTACGTCCCTCATGGATATGGGGGCCATTCAGACAGTACCAGAACAGGAAAAAGGAGAAGGTTTTTACTCGACTGTTCTTGGTGGCCAGTAGGGACAAGGCCTGGCGGCCAATACTGGATTTATCGATTTTGAACACATACCTGGACATTCCCAAATTCAAAATGCTGACTTAGCAGCAGCTTCTGCCCATGCTGGGCAAGAAAGCTTGGCTGGTGACTTTAGACCTAAAAGAGGCATACCTGCATGTCCCAATAAGACAGTCATGTAGAAGATACCTCAGATTCAAGGCTGGCTTAATGCATTACCAATTCTCTGCACTGCCCTTTGGCTTATCTACTGCGCCCAGGGTCTTTACAAAGTGCCTGGCACCAATAATTGCATTTTGCAGATAAAGTAGTATACAAATATATCCTTACTTGGAGGACTATCTCATTCAAGCAGAGAACAAGGACACTCTTCTTCGACACCTGGCATTTGTGAAAAGGCTTCTAACATGCCTAGGGTACACAATAAACGAAAAGAAATCACAACTGGTACCCTCTCAAAAGATAACATTCCTGGGTGCAAGCTTGAATACAACTGCCCAGATGTTCATCGTGCATACAGCTGCAGTCATAACAGATGGGTTTTCCTGCCGTCAGGCGGGTCCTCGGTCGGCCGAATTCCAAAGTCTAGGTTCGGCGTCGGTTGTCGTTGCTTCTTCCCTGACGTCAGTGCGACAGGGGTATAAAAGAACCAGCCGACGCCATTTTCTTCAGTCTTTCTTGCCGCGCAGTGCCCGAAGCATAAGCAGTTCGCAAGTGCCAGTCAGCCAGCTCCTGAGATTATGAATATTTTTCAACCGAAGACTTCTTGAAAGCTAAGTACCCCGTTGGGGAAACTTTTCTTGCCTCAGACCGATGTCAGACAAAGTTAATAATTGCATTTCATGTGGTAAGCAAATACCGCATAAGGATTTCCATTCCCTCTGTATACCTTGTTTAGGCCCAGACCACGACGTCTCGGCCTGTCGTTTTTGTGCTACATTCAACAGATGCACTATTAAGCATCAGGCAGAGTTCGCCCAACACTATTTTGGCAAAAAGTTTAATTGCAACATGTCGTCGGATACTCCGACTCCAATTTTGAGTAAATGACGTAAACATACGAGGTCTGCGACTTCTTCCGACACCACGCTAAAGCCGACTACATGTGCTCCGGTTCTCAGCGAGGCGCCTACGCAGCCCCTGACTACCGATGACACTTCATTAGCGGTGTCTTCTGTGCCCGAGGTCGCAGGCTCTTCGTCCCACACCCCAACTACAGATACCGAAGTCACTCTTGGCGGGGAATCTCAGAGTTAAGACAGGCCTGCCACCTCTCAAGGTGTCTTCAGGCCTTCTTCTTCTTTTTCCATTAAGGCTTACACTAAATCTGAAGCAGCCATGCATTCTAAAAGACAAGCTCCACAGGGCCCCTCTCAAGGCCCCATGCCTAAAAAGCAGATGCTCAAAATGGCTGAGGATTTGATTACTCTTATCAGGGGTTCTCAACCCCCCTTGGACAAAAGGCCCAGAGTGGAGGAAGAATACCATTCCTCGGACCAGGCCTCCATTACTTCAGAACATTCTGAGGACCAGGAACATTCTTACTCCCCTTTCGAAGATTCTGATGCAGAGGAGTCTCCCCCCCTGAGGATTACTCTTTTGGGGAAACCTTGCATACCTTGAGGGAACACTTCCACTGGGAAGGCCAAGAGTACTCAGACTCCAAGAAAAGGCTCAGGGATTTCCTCTTGCTCCCTCAGCACAGGCCTCTGGCTATACCTCCTGTCTTAGACATACTAGATGATGTGTATTCAGAGGCCAGCCTTAACCCAGATTCTTTACCTCCAGCTCCAGTCAAGCCTGACCGGTATTACCGGGTTCCTGATTCACACCAATTCCTATACAAAAGCCATGCGGCTGACTCAGAAACTATTTCACAGGGTCCCAAGGGAATTAAGGCCTCTACTGCCAAAAATCCATTACCTTCAGAGAGAGATTCCAGAGCTTTAGAAAGGTTGGGGGAAAAGGTATACACCTCGGCCACTTTAACCATGAGGGCATTAAACTGTCAGTTCCACATGTTAAAAGTTTCAACAGTTTTTGTTATCTCAGTTGAAAAGCAAAATGTCACAACCTGAGCAACCAGACTTGAAGGAGTTGCAGGATTTGTTGCATAGTGCAGAGCAAGTGGGTAAACATACCTTGCAATGTGGTTTTGATGCTTTAGAGGCCTCTTGTAGAGCTGCTGTTACAGGATCAGTCATACGTAGACATGCTTGGCTCAGAGCAAACCTTACCAGATCATGTCAAAGCTAAATTACTAGATGCACCTCTTCAAAAAGATGTATTGTTTGGTGTTAAAGCTGAGGAGGTATTAAAGAAAATGGAGGAAAAGGCAAAATCAATGCAAACAGTGAAAGATTTCCTACAGGTACAACTGCCACGTTTCAGTAGAAATTGGCCTTCAAAAAATTGGTCCTTTCCAGCCACGGACAGACCTCAAAGAGGTAGATACAGGTGCCCAAGAGGTAGAGGGCAATCTCAAGGATCATTTAGAGGCAGACAATGGCGAACACCTACACCAAGAGGGGGTGAGGAAAGTTCACAGCTATTCAGAAAGCAGACCCAATGACTTTCCCCTTTGCATGCCAAGCAAGGCTCAAATGGCAGCACCTTTAGGCGGAAAACTGGCATTATTTTCGAAAAATTGGCATATTGTCACAAAAGACAAATGGATCCTGGACATTCTAGACAGAGGCTACAGATTCCACTTTCACACCCTTCCAAAAATGAGAGGCATGCCAAACCTGACACACAATCAAAGGGCAGAGGCACAAAAACAAATTTCAGATCTCATGGACATGAAAGCTATTCAAGAGGTACCTGCACAAGAACAGGGTCAAGGTTTTTTTTCCAGACTATTCCTGGTACCAGGGAAGGGCAAAGATTGGAGACCTATTTTGGACCTATCCATCTTAAACACATATTTACTCGTACCAAGGTTCAAGATGCTCACATTACAGCAGCTTCTTCCCATGCTGGGCAAGGAGTCTTGGCTGGTAACATTGGACCTCAAGGAGGCATACCTGCATGTTCCATTCAGACAAGATTGCAGAAGATACCTCAGATTTCTTGCAG
Organism: Protopterus annectens; assembly: GCF_019279795.1. NCBI lineage: Eukaryota > Metazoa > Chordata > Ceratodontiformes > Protopteridae > Protopterus > Protopterus annectens. The sequence goes on along the minus strand of NC_056727.1, from coordinate 976,114,414 downwards.
GTTCATCCCATTATCAATTCTCTGCATTGCCCTTTGGCTTATCTACTGCACCCAGAGTGTTCACGAAATGCCTGGCATCAGTAATTGCCTTCTGCAGACTTCAAGGGATACAAATATACCCATATCTGGACGACTGCCTGATCCAAGCGGACAGCAAACACACTCTTCTGAAACACCTGGCTTTTGTAATAATGTTGTTGAAATCTGTGGGATACACAGTCAACAAAAAGAAGTCAAGACTAATACCCTCTCAAACAATAATTTTCCTGGGTGCCAGCTTGGATACAAACACCCAGATGGCCTACCTCACGCCAGAGAAGCAAGGGCATTTAACTCAATACTTCAGAAAACTGGCAACTTTCACCAGGCTGACTGCAAGGAAAATCCTGCAGGCTCTGGGATTCATGGCATCTTGCATCCTGCTAATCCCATGTGCAAAGCTGCATATGAGGAAACGTCAATGGTACCTAAAAAACTTATGGTCTCAACACAGCCACAGTTTGGAAGCAATCATACCACTGATTCCATGTCTTCAAAAGGAATTTCTGTGGTGGGCTCAAGCATGCCAAAGAAACATAGGTCTCGCATTCTGCAAGCCTCAAGCAAATTAAGTCATCACAACAGACGCCTCGGACTACGCCTGGGGGGCGCACATGATAGATCGGTGCATTCAGGGCAAATGGTCACAAAAAGAAAAGCACCTACACATCAATCAAACGGAAATGCTAGCAGTAATAAATGCTATTATGGCTGTCAAAGACCTACTGCATCCAGGACAGCTATTGATAAGAACAGACAACACCACAGTGATGTGGTACATAAACAAACAGGGAGGAACTCATTCATATCCTCTGTGCAGACTAGCCATGTCCCTTTGGAACACGGCTCTGGAATTGCAAATCCAACTTCAAGCACAATTTCTGCCAGGGAAGGAAAACACACTGGCAGACAACCTGAACAGAAATATGACAGATCCACACGAATGGAAGTTGCATCCTCAAGTTTTTACAATGATGATTCAAGCATGGGGAAGGCCAGACATAGATCTCTTTGCCACCCACAGAAATTACCAATTGACAAAATTCTGCTCAAGGACCTTTCATCCACAGGCCTGGAAAGTGGACGCACTCTCTTTCAGTTGGACAACAATGACGGTTTATGCCTTTCCACCTCTTCCACTGCTGGCCAAAGTTCTATTAAAAGCCAGAGCAGACAGACTAAAGATGATTCTCATTGCTCCAGACTGGCCAAGACAACACTGGTACCCACTCCTGAGGAGCCTGACGCATTCCCCACCATGGATCCTGCCTCTAATGCCTCTTCTACTGACTCAGCACAACTTCAAAACTCTTCACAGTCAGCTGAAAACACTCAATCTAGCCGCATGGAGGATTCCTTAAATTCACAGCAGACCCTACTCTCCAAGGAGGTGCAGGATGTCATTTTGGAGGCCAGAAGGCCTTATACTAGAAAAGCCTACTCTGCAAAATGGGAACGGTTTTGTGTCTGGAATCAGAAAAAGGGTCAGAATCCTGGAATACTGAATTTACCTCAAATACTACAGTACCTACAGTACCTAGCCGAGCTGCTAAGCAGTGGACTTTCATTCTCCTCCATCAAAATCCATACCTCAGCCATTTCTGCAGAGTACAACACTGATCCTCCTTTATTCTCTCACCCTCTCTTAAGACAGTTCCTCAGAGGGGCTAAGAATATAAAACCCCCAAGGAAGCAACCAGTACCTGCTTGGGACCTCAATTTCATTCTAGAAAAACTAACCCTGCCTCCTTTTGAGCCAGCTGCTTCAACAGATCTGCAATATTTGTCTTGGAAAACAGCCTTCCTTCTAGCTATCGCCTTAGCATGCAGGGTTTCAGAACTACAAGCCCTCATGGCTGTGCAGCCTTTCATCATTTTCCATCAGGACAGAGTTTCCTTACGGACCAATCCTTCATTTATGCCAAAGGTAGTATCCAGGGTAGCCTTGAATCAGGCTATCCACTGACCTACCTTTTACCCTAATCCACAAAACAAAGGGGAGAGGCTACTACATTCCTTGGACATTCACAGACAGCTCCGTTATTATTTGGACAGAACAAAGCCTTTCAGAAAATCAGAGCAACTCTTTGTGTCCTATGCTACAGGTGCTCAAGGGAAGCCTATTTCCAAACAGACAATCTCAAAATGGATAGCCCACTGCATACACTTTTGTTACTCTTTTCATTGTAAAACTGTACCTACAGGCATCAGATCTCACTCCACAAGGGCCACAGCTACCTCTGCAGCTTTCCTCAGGGGGGTTCCTACCAAAGATATTTTGGAAGCAGCCACTTGGAGTTCTGTACATACTTTCTCCAAGCACTATCACCTACCATTATACTCCAAAACTAGAGCGGGCTTTGCCACTGCAGTCTTGCAGGGCGTCCTGGCCCCACCTAGTTCCACTTAGTGCCTACCACCCCTTTATTAGCTTTGGGATTCTACCCATCTGTTATGACTGCAGCGGTATGCACGATGAACATAGTATAGTTTTGTACCTACCATAAATGTAGATGTTCGAGTGCTAATACAGCTGCAGTCCAGGTTTCCCTCCCTCCTTCCCCTCTTGGGACAGGCCTTATGGCTAACACCTCCTCATACAACCTCATTGGGGTATTATTTTATGGTGTATTTGCTTGCAACTACTGTTTTTTGATTATATTGCATTTGCTTTATTACATAAATTTATGTTTTGCCTTCCTTCTGGGGGCACCTGACATCTGGGGCAAGAAAAACTGAAGAAAATGGCGTCGGCTGGTTCTTTTATACCCCTGTCACACTGATGTTAGGGAAGAAGCGACGACAACCGACGCCGGACCTAGACTTTGGAATTCGGCCGACCGAGGACCCGCCTGACGGCAGGAAAACCCATCTGTTATGACTGCAGCTGTATTAGCACTCGAACATCTACATTTATGGTAGGTACAAAACTGTACTATAGCTTGCCTCACGCCAGACAAACAAAGGCAACTGACTACTTTCTTCAAACTGATGGCAAGAAAAACCCAGTCTTCTGCAAGACAAATTCTGCAGGCTCTGGGCTTCATGGCATGCTGCTAATTCCATATGCAAGACTGCATATGAGGAAACTTCAATGGTACCTAAAAAGTTTATGGAGTCAACATTCACACAGTCTGAAAACAATGATTCCTCTCATTCCCTGCCTGCAACAGAAGTTTCTATGGTGGGCAAGGGCCTGTCACCAAAACATGGGACGGCCCTTCACTCTACCCCCTGCCAGCCAAATCTTAACAGACGCATCAGATTATGCCTGGGGGGCCCACATGGCAGGAAGATGCATTCAGGGCATATGGGCACCAAAGCAAATGCATCTACATATCAACAAGAAAGAGATGCTAGCTGTTCAAAATGCCATAACAGCCTTCAAGGACTTGCTTCATCCAGGACAACTACTGATAAAGACGGACAACACCACAGTCATGTGGTATATAAACAAGCAAGGGGGGACACACTCGTACCCCATTTGCAGATTAGCCATGGCACTGTGGGACACAGCTTTGACCTACCAAATACAGTGGCGGCTGGTGACTTTAAATCAAAGGGGGGCTGCAGGAGACAGCTGAATGGGTGGGGTCAATGGGAAGGGGTGCGGCCAACTAGAAAGGGGAGGAGCTATGCTTAAAACCACAAAAACTAAATATACTGCCCTGGGTGCCATACCATCATTATGAGAGTCCAATCAAGACAAAATGAAGTGTAGAAGAATAAAAATATTTCAGTGCATTTGGCTGCATGACAGCTTAATATCTAGATGGAAGCAAAAAAGGTTGTAAGGCATGAAAAAATAAATTACTTTTGTTTAAATACATTAATGGAATGACAGTCAAAATCAAGTATAAGAAAAACAAGCTGCACTCATCTCAAACCACTTATTGCACTGCAGTTCTAATTATAATTTATATTCAGCTTTATTAAAGTACCAAGTAACATACTGAAAGTAGAAATCTCTGATGCCCCCACTTATAAAAATGTTCCTTATCCAAAAAAAAAAGACCTGCTGCCTGACATATACTTGTTTCATTGGGAAAACATGATCAAAGTAAAAAATGAAAAGCAAACAAGAAATAAGCTCAAGATACATTGCTTAAAAAGATTACTGTACAGGTTATGGACCACATGATTGGCATTCTGTTTACGGGTAAAGCCTGCAGAGATGACTGGAAGTCTCCAAGTGTAATGAGACTCTTAAAATAATGTAATCCTGTTCTTTATTACAAATACTGGCATATGCATTTCAATACCCAAGGCTTATACATTATCTAGTTAAGTATTCTCTACATGGCAACAGAAAGGCTTTCATTGTTGGCAATTCTTTAACAGTATGCTTATTAAAGCTTACTTGCATCTTGCAATCTCAGCCAAGCTTACCTGATGGCCATTAAAGTATTGCTACTTCAACACAGAGCAACAGGCACTTTGAGTAATGAGCATAAATCAACAGTACAAAAATATGACAGAAACCAGACCATTCTGTAAAAACCAAGGACAGATGAAAAGCCACTCTAGTACTTGTGTCTACCTTGGATGGGGGGGTGGGGATACTCTGCACATTTACACTGCATAACTACTCCTTGCCTTGCTTCGACACATCCAGAGTCACTACATGGAGGAGTGGGGTGCAACAAGTATGTCGCAGTTTGAAATGTCTCTGGCTGACTTGTGATGGCCCTGACACATTTATCATACCTCTCAACCTCAGAGCAAGAAATCTGGACAAAGTCATACAAAGAAATGGGACAAAGGCCCAAAAATAAGGACAATTTTTAAAATATTGCTCTTATAAACTTAGAAAATTCATACTAATGCAAGACCTCTATTATCTTTCTGAGTGGTATGAAATCTGAAACTCAAATGTCCATCATTATTTTCTAACTTCAGTCTTTAATGATTTGTCACTAATTTGCCAAAAAAACACAATTTTATGAAAAATGGACCAAAATGTGATGTAAAAATATAAAATAGCAACACAATACAGCTGGGAAACCTGTCAAAGAAGGGACACTTTAATATTAGTACCGCTAACTTGAGCGGCTGACAAAAAATAATCTACATGCATTTCTGAAATTTCTTAATTATAAACCCTCCATGTTTTCTTCCAAAATTGCTATTTTGCGGAGGGATCATTAGGGGAAGAGCAACATTTTGAGCCAAAATCAGGGACAGTTGAGAGGTTTGGCTATGCCTAATTCTATAAAGCAATTTATTTGCATATACCTCTCAACCTGTTAATGCAATATATTGGGGGAACATATAAACAGTACTAAAAATTGCTCTTGTATAAACTGAGACAGTTGATAGAACAGGTCGGTCTTTAGCATGCATTTTTCTGAAGGTTATGAAGTCTGAAACTCTGTCTCATTAGTGACTTAATTCCTAAATGATTTGCCAGAAAACCACAAATTTTATGAGGAACAAACCAAAAACACCAAAAATAAGAAGCAAAAAATCTATTCATTCTTTGAAAATCTGGACAGTTGGGAGGTATGGTTCAGCTGGGGCTGCCTAAGTTTGCTGCCCTTCCCCCTCACAAAACCATGGTCGAATGGAGCCTCCCCCTGCAGCCATTCCAATGATGCATTACTTGGCTGTTTCACTCCATTTACCATAAACACTAATGTGCATACTGATTTACGTCTATGATGATTTGAACGTCATTTGAAAGTTTTGTTTTGCATTTTACAGCACAAACACTAAGACATCTGCTAAACAAACTTGGCATTAAAACTTCTCTGCCATTGAAACCCACATTCAAAGAAAATACACCTGTGGCAGATAGATTAATTCTGGGCTGTTTTCAAATCATAGGCCCTTTGCATATGAAACATACATGTGCTCTTTGATACACCTTCATATTGCTTTGAACATTTTTCCACTAAACAATGAAACAAAATGCATGCACCAATGACAAAACTGCCCATTTCAGAACATTTCCATCATAAAAGTCTACTCAAACTTCTACAGTCTACTATTATCAGTAAATATGCACAATTCTACAGTCCACCAGTATCAGTAAATATGCACAATCTTTGAGGTAGTAAAAAAGTCATCTAAATAATTCCACATTAAATAAATCTGTAATGAAGAGGTTGCTGCTAATCACCTTTATATTTCATGGTTTCATCGAAAAATAAAGTATCTGATGCCCCTGAGGAATAAGTTGCCTAAATTACATTAAAAATAAGCTAGTAATATTGCAATAGGAAATGGATGGCAAACTGATAACAGGTTCATAATTAGTATCTTAACTTTCAGTACGGCAGCATTCACCCCTTATGGGAGTAGAACCAACAACCTTCTGCATCAAAAGCAAGTACACAACCTGTTGTGCTGTTAGCAATGTGAGCTGACTTTGCATAATCAGCACTAAACTTCTCTTCCCCTGCAGCTCTCGGCTCCTTGTAAAATCTACTCAATACTCAACTGCATCTTAACTTCGCAGCACAAGAAATCTGGAAAAAAACAAATTTATTGGGGTGGGTCAAAAGGGCAAAAACCAGGAACACATTAAACATTGCTTGTATAATCTTGGAAAGCTGCTAGAATAAAATGCTGTGTTACCACCATACATTTTACTGCCAAGGTCCCTGTGCAAAAGAGTCAGAACAACATACCACTACGCCAAATCAGCTGCTTTGTGAAAGAGAGGAAGACTGAAACTTAAATGGCTATCATTTAATGAATTCAGTTCTCAACATAGCTGTCAACCTCTTAGCACAAAACACCTGGACAAACCCAGTAATGAGGGAATACAGCCCTCAAACATATCCAGTTCTTGCCATAGCGGTCAACCTTAGCACAAAAAACCTGGACAAAGCCAATAACAGGGTATTATAGTCCCAAAAATAAGGACAAATTTCAAATAGTCATCTTATAAACTTAAAAGATTGCTATAATAAAAAGTTGTGTTACTATATGTTTATTGCTAGAATAAAAAGTTGTTTTACTATGTATTTTCTGAAGAATATGAAGTCTGAAATTCAAATGCCTGTCAATTTTACTTCTGATGGAACAAAACCAATTTTCAGCAGAGGCCCAGGGAGAAATACTATAGACACATGTCTATGTAAAATGGCAGGACACCAGAGCAAATCCACACAAATACAGGGATAAGATGCAGACTCCACACAGAAGGCACCCCAGCCAAGAATTAAACCAGAAAACCTATAGTTGTGAGGCAACAATACTGCCACTGCACCATCAAATATGTAAGGAATTAAACATTCAGAAACCTGAAGTCTGAAATTCAAATACCTGTCAATTTTATTTAACATTGGTTAATCAGGACAGTCTGACTTTGAACAAATAAACAATTTTCAGCCGAGGCCCAGGAAGAAATAATGCAGACATGTCTTTGTAACATGGGAGGACACAAAAGCAAACCCACACAAACACAGGAAGAAGATACAGACCCCCCACAAAGAAGGCACCCCAGCCATGAGTCAAACCCGAGAACCTGCAGCTGTGAGGCAACAATGCTACCACTACACCATCAAATATCAAGCACTGCAATATTTACAAACCACAGATATTATGAGGAACAGATCAGATCAAATATGAGGCAAAAATCTGCAATTTTTTTTACAAATGGTGGTGGGTAGGGAATTCAGGTCTTTAACACCTGCATACAAGGTACAGGGTTCAAGCCTGAGGTATTCTCTACCACACCACCATGAGTCTATTGCACCTGGGGCATTTTCACACACACACACACACACACAGACACAGACACAGACACAGACGCACACACAGACACAGACGCACACACACACACACACACACACACACACACACGCACACACGCACACACACACACCATTGTTCTCAGTAAGGAATACTTCAGAAGACTAATACTGATACTGAAAACTGTCTTGATATCTAAGAACAAAGTCCAACCAATTCCTCTTCTTGTTTTCAGGTGACTGACTAGCACTAAAATTACTGAATTGATTAGAGAGGAAAACAAGAAAAATGCTTCTTTATAATTAGATGATATATAAAAAACAGTGTTTATCAAGATTGCATATTCCTCACTCTGAAGGATATATGGGCTTCCTCAAAACTGACTACATGTTGTATCTTTCGGCTTTTCCTGGTTAGGGGTCGCCACAGCGGAACTCCGGTCCGCTAATTATTGGCAGTAGATTTTTACGTACCGAGTTGCCAGCCCTGACGTACAACCTTCTACGAAGGTATGCCCATTCATGCATGTCTCCACACAGACGCTTTTGCTTAGAATCGAACAGGACAACGTCTTACTGTGAGGCGACAACGCTACCTCAGCACCACACAGAACTGAAATCATGGGGCTGCATACATATCTGCTGATCCCACCAAATCCAAACATAGATAGGTTTTAAACATGGGGAAGTCAAAGATGGTATCTCAGCTTTGTTTAGCTGAAGCAATTTGGTGGCAAGCAGGAATGAAAACCAAACCAGAAGCAATCAAAATTCAGATGGAAACTGAACATGCTAAAAGCAACAGAAAGAATATAAAGAGAAGGATCAGATGAAAATGAAAAAGTGTGGAAAATCCATATAGTGTTTAGTACAGAAACCTCCTGGAACATTCTCATGTTTAGCAAAATTTGACACAGGAATTGTTAAGAGGAGGCAAATAGAAACCAAAAGATTAAGTTAATAATGGCGAGTGGGCTTACATACATGTTTTATAAAATCCATTGAAAACGTGAGAAAAACAGCAAAAGCGGGTTTTGTAAAAATAAGAACTGGCAACAGTCACAAATCTTGTTGCTGGGTATGATACACTCATGGCAGATGGCTTATATACTGAAAAGCACACTAATGTGGCAATACTGTTGAGGATTGTTCAAACACTGCACTATAGAAGTAGCTGAGAAGCAGTAAAGCATGAACCACAAATCATTATAGAGAATGATGAAGTGTATATCACATGGAATCACCTATTACCAACAGTTCAAAAATAGAAGCAATAAACCAGATATAGTAGTCCTGATAAAAATATAAAAGTAGCATTGATCATTGGAATTGCTACAAGTGATTCCAATGTCTTACATACAGAGACACACAGTCATAAAATAACAGGAGTTGCATGCAGAAACGAGAGCACCAGGGAAGAAAGATACTCAGACAATTCTAACAGTAGTAGGAGCAATATGTCTAACAAAAATAATTTACAGTCGTACATAGATATGCTACCAATACATGTAGTCCCACACAAATTAGAGGGATACAATTCTGGGCACATTGTGGGTGCTAAAATGAGCATTCCTAGCTAACATCAAAGAATGATACAATACTAATTCTATAAACTAATCTTACCCCGAATTATGGATGGGTCCATTCCTGCCAAAGTATTATAAACCTAAAAGACCAAGAGAAATTAAAATGAGCATTAGCTTTATGAGAATAAACACAGAATTAAAAAAATGACATTGTCACTTCACATGACAATGCTGCACAAAATGTGATATAGTTATGAGATTTATAAAGTCATGTCAGTTGTGCAAGTCTTGTTTTCCCTAAGAAGTCTTTGTTTAAAAAAGAGGAAAGTACTGAATCAAGTTTTTTCTTCTGTGTTCCTCATCTCAGTGGTAATTCTGATTTTCTTTTTTTATACTCAAGGACATCTGTATGATTTCTGTGATGTAAATACATAAACTATGTATTTTGTGACCATCATAAACCATCAGATGCAGCTAATGTGATTTAGTGGTAATGAATCTTTCAGAATCACATTCTCTCTCTATCAGTCCTGTCAAACATTTAAGTTGTGATTACAGATAAAGGTTCACCTTGATTAAAGATGCCTCTGTCCTTCATAACTGCATTCCTGAAGGGAGGAGGGTGTAGGGATCAAGATAGCATGGTAAGTGTAGCAGAGGGATTTAATAGTAGTCCATTCTGTTGCTTTCTAACCCCGATTCTCCTCAACCTTCTTATGCATACCTTCAACATAATTAAGAGCTTAAACATACTAAATTCAAAAAGACATTATTATTTCTGATTATTTTAACTGAAGAGCTAGTAGCATGCAATCTTTTGAAATTAAACTTGTAACTCACAGTAGTATGCAACAGTTAACATTATAAAACCTGTCTCTTTGAACTGACAGAATGCGCTTTTACACTATTGAGACATTATGAAAAAAATAGTTAACTTAGAATGTGTTTGATGTATTTGAGTAATATCAATTCTATTTGTAATATCATTAGGAAACACTGGCCTTGATGTCAGATACCAAATATAGAGAAGTAGTTGATTGAGAGAGACACGCACACACACCCTTACACACACGCACACACACCCTTACACACACGCACACACACCCTTACACACACGCACACACACCCTTACACACACGCACACACACACACGCACACGCACACACACACACGCACACACGCACACACACCCTTACACACACACACACACACACACACCCTTGTAGCAAACCATACATCCATATCCCTGTCCACACACTTACCTGTAGTAAATCCAAATCCCTTTCCGCAAAACCACCATAAATCCTATGAAACGCATCTTCCCCCGACGAGACTGCAGCAAACTCCACCATAAATCCTATGAAAACCCATGCAAATCCGACCCTGCCCGTCTCGAGATCTTCTCCTGCAGCAAAGTCCAATCCAGACCCTGCCCGTCGCGAGATCCTTCCCCCGACAAACTGCTGACGTTGCAGTCCAACCCCGACGCGTTTTCCCAGCGAGTTCCAGGACAGTCTATGCAGTTTAAAACTGCATAGACTTCTGGGAACTCCATTCTTCATGTTTCCCAGTCAGGACTGCTGCTGAGACCATCTGCACATGCTCCAGACTGTCGCAGCAGCAGATGTCCTTCAAGGATGCATCTGCAGTCCTTACAAATGGGTTGTCCTGTCGTCAGGCAGCCCTTCGGTCGGCCGGATTCCAAAGTCTGGGTCTGGCCTCGGCTGGTGTCGCACTTCACCCGACGTCATAGCTGCAGTTATTCGGGTATAAAGGCATCAGCCGACGCCATTTTCCTCAGTCTTTCTTGCCGCGTGGCGCCCGAAGCAGAAGCTGTTCGCAAGTGCCGGTCGGTCAGAACCAGAGATTACTACTACTGAATACTACTTCGAAGACTTCTAAAAAGCTAAGTACCCCATTGGGGACTCTTTCTTGCCTCAGCCGATGTCAGAAAAAGTGAATAACTGTTTAACTTGTGGGAAACAAATACCTCATAAAGATTTCCACTCTTACTGCTTACCCTGTTTAGGCCCAGACCACGACGTAGCAGCTTGTCTAGCCTGTGCTTCTTTTAACCGGCGGATGCTTAGACGTCGGTCTGAATTTGCTGAGGAGTTTTTCGGCTCCGATTTTGCTTATATTATGCCGTCGGATCCTCCGACTATGCAAATGTCTAAAAAGCGCAAGGAAAAGGACCGACACTCGCGGTCCGCGGCTTCGGCCGAAACCGCGGTTAAGCCAACCACGAGTGTCTCAGTTTCGGCTGAAACCGAGCAAGCGGTTCTTCCTTCAGCCGAAAACTTACCTTCTACCGAGGCCTCTTCCAACCTGGTGGAATCGGCTTCAGAAAACCCACCTGCTGTTGCAGTTTCCCAGGAATTATCTGACACTATTCCCTTGGATATTTCAACCCCTGCACGTGGAGCTGCTAGGCCACCTGCAGCCATGTCCATTAAGGCCTTTGCCAGGGCTAAAGCAGCTAAAGCTACTAAGACTGTGCCTGCTAAGACCCCCTCTCACAGGCCCAGCTCTAGTTCTCAAATGCTTAGTTTAGCAGAGGATCTCATTTCTCTAATCCGGGGATCCCAACCTCAACCAGACAGGGCCTCTCAGCCACCTCCAGAGAAGAGGCCTAGAGCAGAGCCCCCTCAGCCACTTTCTACAGATGATTCCTCTGATGATTCAGATGATTCGGACCCTCCAGAGGCTCCTTTCTCCCTTTATGAAGACTCTGATGCTGAAGAGTCCATCCCTTCTGCCTCTCCGCCTGAGGAATTTTCCTTTGGGGAAACCTTGCATGCTATGAGGGAACAATTTCAGTGGCAGGGCCAGGATTTTTCAGACTCCAGAAAAAGGCTTAGAACCTTTCTGCATTTACCACAACATAGGCCTTTAGCCATACCTCCAGTTCTTTCTGTTGTAGATGATGCATTTAATGATGCTTGCACTGCTCCTGATTCTCTACCTCCAGCCCCTGCTAAGCCTGACAGATACTACAGGGTCCCGGACACACATTACCATTTGTATAAGGCTCCTTTTGCAGACCCCGAGACTATCTCCCAAGGACCTAAGGCTGTAGCAGCTACTTCTACTAAGAACCCCCTCCCCTCAGAAAGGGAATCCAGATCCTTAGAGAGATGGGGTAAAAAAGTTTACACTTCTGCTACTCTTTCAGCTAGGGCCTTGAACTGTCAATTCCACATGATCCAGTATCAAGAATTTATGCTAGACCAGTTAACCAAAAACTGTCCTCTGATGAATCATTAGACAAAAAAATCTGTTCAGGAAATGGTACATAACATTCAGCAAGTCAGTAACCATTCCTTAAAATGTGGCTATGATGCACTGGAGGCTTCCTTTAGATCAGCCATGACTGGCACAGTTATCAGAAGGCATGCATGGTTAAAAGAGCAGGCCTTACCAGACCATGTCAAGTCCAAACTATTAGATGCACCTATGGATAAGATCAATTTGTTTGGCTCTCCTGCACAACAGGTGCTGAAGAAGATGGAAGAGAAGGCAAAATCTGTCCAAACAGTGAAAGATTTCTTACAGGTCCAACCGCCAAGGTTTAGCAGGAATTGGCCCTCCAAGAATTGGTCCTTTCCAGACTCTTCCAGAGCTCAGAGGGGCAGGAATAGGCGTTCAAGAGGCAGAAACCAATCCAGGGGTGCCTACAGGGGACGCCAGTGGCAGAGTAACAACCAGCGAAGTACAGACACAGCCACCACCACAACTACAGGACAATCACAGTGACTTGGCTCTGGCACCGCCTACCAGGGAGCAACTAGAAGCACCTTTAGGCGGGAAGCTAGCCTTATTTTCAAAAAACTGGCATTACATCACAAGAGACAAGTGGATTTTACGGACAATAGACCAAGGCTACAGGTTTCACTTCCATACTCTACCAGGGAAGAGAGGAATGCCAAACCTACCTCCAAATCAAAAGGCAGAAGCTCTAAAACAAATATCCCAATTGTTAAAGATGAGAGCTGTGGAAAAGGTACCATCTATGGAGCAAGGAAAGGGATTTTACTCCAGACTCTTCCTGGTACCAAGAAAAGAAAGCAAATGGAGACCTATTCTCGACCTGTCCGCTTTAAACACATTCCTCATTGTTCCAAAATTCAAAATGCTGACTCTACAGCAGCTTCTTCCCATGCTGGGCAAGGAGTCTTGGCTGGTAACTCTAGATCTCAAGGAGGCATACCTGCACGTCCCCATACGACCAAATTGCAGAAGATACCTCAGATTTCTTGCAGGATCAGAGCATTATCAATTCTCAGCATTGCCCTTTGGCTTATCTACTGCGCCCAGAGTGTTCACGAAATGCCTGGCATCAGTAATTGCTCATTGCAGGCTTCAGGGAATCCAAATCTACCCCTACCTGGACGACTGCCTGATACAAGCGGACAACAAAAACAAGCTAGCAGAAGACTTACAAAGGGTCATTTACCTGCTACAAGCCCTGGGATACACAGTCAATATAAAAAAGTCAAGGCTGATACCATCCCAAAGAATAACCTTTTTGGGTGCAGAGTTGGACACATCAAAGCAAATGGCATTCCTAACAGTAGAAAAACAGCAGCAGCTACCTCTCTACTTCTTGGCATTGACAAAGCAGAACCATCTGACAGCAAGAAAAGTACTGCAAGCCTTGGGCTTCATGGCATCCTGCATAATATTGGTTCCTCATGCCAGACTGCATATGAGAAAACTACAGTGGTACCTAAGGAATTTATGGTCTCAACACAAGCACAGCTTAGAAACCCAGATTCCAATTATTCCATGCCTGAAGCAAGAATTCCTATGGTGGGCTCAGGCTTGTCAATCAAGCACAGACAACACCACAGTTATGTGGTACTTCAACAAACAGGGAGGCACACATTCGTATCCTCTTTGCTGGATGGCACTGGACCTCTGGAATGTGGCCCTGAGCTACAACATTCAGTTAAAAGCAATTTTTGTACCAGGAAAAGAAAACATTCTAGCAGACATATTAAGCAGGACTACCACGGATGCCCACGAATGGATGCTGCATCCGGACATCTTCAAAACCATTACAAGAAAATGGGGGCTTCCAGAAATAGACTTATTTGCATCCCCACGCAATCACCAGCTAAAGAAATTCTGCACAAGGACGTACCACCCACTTGCGTGGAAGGTGGACTCCCTATCCTTCAGTTGGAAAAACCTGACAGCATATGCATTCCCACCACTTCCTTTGATGCACAAGGTGCTATTGAAGATCAAAGAGGACCGTCCAAGGATCATTCTGATAGCTCCAGACTGGCCAAGGCAACATTGGTACCCATTACTGAGGAGCATGTCTCGGGAACAAATATGGCCACTCCCTTGGTTCCCTTGCTGTTAACACAGAACAACTACAACAATCTGCATCCAAACCTGAAAACTCTGCAGCTGACTGCCTGGAACATTGCATAAGACCAATTAACCCAAATTTATCCCAAAGGGTTAAAGACATTATCCTTGAGGCTCGCAGACCCTCAACAAGAAAAAATTATTCAGCAAAATGGAAAAGATATCTCATTTGGAGTACTGCAAAAGGAGAAGATGTGTCACTGGTAAACATAGCCAACATCCTGGAATACTTGGCAGAGCTCTTCCACACAGGCCTGTCCTATTCCTCCATCAAGATTCATGCATCAGCTATTTCAGCAGAATACGACTTGGATCCTCCTGTCTTCTCACATCCTCTGCTCAGACAGTTTCTGAGAGGAATTAAAAATGTAAAGCCTCCTAGGAAGCCACCATTGCCAGCATGGGACTTCAACTTTGTGCTAGAAAAATTGACACTTCCTCCTTTCGAACCAGCAGCAACAGCAGAATTACAATACTTATCATGGAAGACTGCTTTCCTGCTGGCAATCACTTCAGCAAGAAGGGTATCTGAACTTCAGGCATTAATGGCAGTACAACCCTTCCTGATCTTCCATCAAGATAGAGTGTCCATGAGAACAAATCCTTCCTTTATGCCTAAGGTGGTCTCCAGAGTTTCTTTAAATCAGGCTATCCACCTACCTACATTCTTCCCTAACCCACAGAACAGGGGAGAAAGACTGCTGCATACCTTGGATGTACATAGACAATTACACTACTACCTGGACAGGACCAAGGGCAATAGAAAAACTGACCAGCTACTAGTAGCATATGCAACAGGAAGGGAAGGAAAAGCAATTTCAAAACAGACAATCCCCAAGTGGATAGGAAATTGCATTAGATTTTGTTACTCCTACCATGGAAAGAAAACTCCATAGAACATTAGGCCTCACTCTACAAGGGCTACAGCCACTACCACAGCCTTCTTACGAGGAGTGGCTACCAAGGACATTTTAGAGGCTGCTACTTGGAGCTCCGTGCATACATTTGCCAAGCATTATAATTTGCCTTTATACTCTAGATCCCGAGCAGGTTTTGCCACTGCTGTTTTGCAAGGGATCCTAACTACACCATAACTTTATTTTCCTCCTCCCCAGTTTGGCTATGGTATTCTACCCATTTGTAAGGACTGCAGATGCATCCTTGAAGGACATAGTACAGTTTTGTACCTACCATAAATGTAGATGTCCGATAGGAATGCATCTGCAGTCAGGATTACCCACCCTTCCCTCTGTGGTGCTCCTAGGGTATTTGCCCATCTTATAGCTAGCTGGGGGAATCTATTATGGTGTATTTGTTTGTATATATGTACATACATGCTTATTTTTTGTGTTTGCTCTCTACTATTTGGAATCATTGGCATTTATCCAAATTTAGCCTTCCAAGAGGGCACCTGGCATCTGGGGCAAGAAACACTGAGGAAAATGGCGTTGGCTGATGCCTTTATACCCGAATAACTGCAGCTATGACGTCGGCAGCCGAGGCCAGACCCAGACTTTGGAATCCGGCCGACCGAAGGGCTGCCTGACGACAGGACAACCCATTTGTAAGGACTGCAGATGCATTCCTATCGGACATCTACATTTATGGTAGGTACAAAACTGTACTTTCGGACTAGTGCGCATGCGCGAAAGTCTGCGATTTTGTTAAATTTTTTTTTTCTTTTTATTTCTTTTTATTTTTTCTTTTTATTTCTTTATTTTATAGTTGAGGGAGCTGCAGTCCGGCAGTCCAATAGCACGGGCCACCCCTGACCAAATACATCTTCAAGCTCAATTCCTGCCAGGAAAACAAAACACTCTGGCAGATGATTTAAGCAGAAACCTTATGGATCCTCACGAGTGGAAACTAAATCCACAAGTCTTTAGCATAACAGAGAACTGGGGGAGCCCAGACATAGATCTATTTGCCTCTCCTCAAAATTATCAATTGAAAAGATTCTGCACAAGGACTTATCACAGGCAAGCATGGAAAGTGGACGCCCTATCCTTTAGTTGGAAAAACCTATCGGTTTACGCCTTTCCTCCTCTGTCTCTTCTACCCAAGGTCCTTCTAAAAGTCAGACAACAGAAGCCAAAGATGATATTAATTGCTCCGGACTGGCCCCGCCAATACTGGTACCCAATCCTAAGGAACTTGTCTCAATACCCAGCTTGGACCTTGCCTCAAAGACCACAACTACTGTCCCAGCAAAACAATCAGATCCTGCACATTCAACTACAGACTCTGAACCTGGCAGCATGGCTAATCATGTAATCATACAAACGACACCTCTCAGTAGAGCTGTGATGGATGTCACAGCTCTACTGAGAGCTGTGATGGATGTCATTTTGGAAGCCAGAAGGCCTAGTATTAGAAAATCTTATGCTGACAAATGGAAGAGATTCTGTGCTTGGAATCAAGCACAAGGAACTGATACAGCAGAACCACATATTCCTCAGATATTACAATACTTAGCTGAGATGCTTGACAAAGGCCTATCTTTCTCATCAATCAAAATCCATGCCTCTGCCATTTTGGCTCATTACAATACAGAGCCACCAGTCTTTTCTCATCCTTTACTAAAGCAGTATTTTAGAGGAGCCAAAAATTTAAGGTCTCCTAAAAGATCACCACTACCTGCATGGGACCTCAGTTATGTGTTGGAAAAGCTCACCCTGCCTCCATTTGAACCAGCCGCTACCGCTGATATAAAGTTCTTATCATGGAAGACAGCTCCGCTACTAGCAATTACTTCAGTAAGAAGAGTTTCAGAGCTACAGGCCCTCATGGCTGTAGAGCCTTTTATCATATTTCACCCAAACAGGGTGTGTCTGAGGACAAATCCTACTTTTATGCCTAAGGTGGTTTCCAGTGTGGCTCTTAACCAAACAGTTTATCTGCCAACTTTTTATCCAAATCTGAAGAACAAAGGGTAGAGAATTCTGCATTCCTTGGACGTACATAGACAGTTAAGATTCTACTTGAGCAGGACTAAAGCTCTAAGAAAAACTGAGCAATTACTACTGTCATATGCTGTAGAATCAGAAGGAAAGGCTATTTCAAAGCAGACAATTTCAAAGTGGATAAGCCACTGCATCCGTTTCTGCTACTTACACCATGGTAAACCTGTGCCCAAGGGCATTAGGTCTCATTCCACCAGAGCTGCAGCTGCTTCAGCAGCCTTTCTCAGAGGAGTACCAATCAAATACATTCTGGAGGCTGCTACTTGGACTTCTGTTCACACCTTTACAGAGCATTACCATTTGCCTCTCTACTCTAAGTCCAGGGCAGGCTTTGCCACTGCAGTGCTGCAGGGCCTTATAGCTGCACCTAATGCTATTTACCTCCAGCCTCCCAACCATAGCTTTGGGATTCTACTCAAATGTAATGACTGCAACAGTGAAACACGAAGAACATAGTACAGTTGGGTACACTTACCATAAATGTAGATGTTCGAGTGTATTCACTGTTGCAGTCCAGGTTACCATCCCCCTGTCATTCTAAAGTTTATCTTTCCTTCTCTGTCTTCTACAACCTATGTGGTGTATTTGCTTATAGATGAAGGTAAAGTTTATATTGATGCATGTATATTTATATATATAATATTGCTACCTTTTTGGGGGCAAGAAAAACTAAAGAAAATGGCGATGGCTGCATGTTTTATACCCCTAACGGCCTAACGTCATGGAAGAGAAGACAGCAACCGACGCAGGACCCAAGACTTTGGAATTCAGGCCGACTGAGGGCAACCTGCCAGGAGATTACCCAAATGTAATGACTGCAACAGTGAATACACTCGACCATCTACATTTATGGTTAGTGTACACAACTGTACTTTTCCTCCTCCTATTGTATAGCCTGTTTATGGCATGGGTCCACCAGACTGGTTTCCTTCTCTTAGGGGAGTTAGTCTTGGTTTTGCTAGGAATGGCACGATCCATGCATCCTTGTAGGTGCTCATAGAGTGCATTTGTAAAGGTTCTTGCATCTTGGACACGGTTATCCTTTAGCGTGGGAGCTGTGAAACTTCCTCGGTCTTAAATAAGGTGAAGTTTGCTACAGAAAAGTTTTTCACTGTGGTTTCCTTGGTTGGGGGTGGTGGTATGGTGTGGACATCCAGAGTGATTAGTTTATGGTCTGATCTAACCAGTGACTGGTTGACCTCCAGTGTGGAACACCTGTCGCCAATGTTGGTGATGACCAGGTCCAATATGAAGGCTTAGAGAACATTTTTAGAATTCTTAGGTCGAGTATTGTATAGGTGTTTGTAAATTCTTTTTCTAAGAGGGCTTTCAGTTTTGCCTGTATAAAAGGCATGGCAGGATTCACATTGGGCCAGATAAGTTACTCTGTTACAATTTCCTTTACAAAAACAAATTTGGTTGACTAAATAGTTGTCCAAAGCCAGGCAGTCTAAATCTCAAATATACAAACGATGTGAATATCTCCCACAAAACAAAAACTGTAAAAAAAAAAAAAAGAAATTGTCAACCTTCCAATACGCCAATATAATGTAAAATAATTTATTCAGAGCTTAGCACTTTTGTCTTAACAATAATAAACTTCAGATGTAAAAAATAGCACACCATTTAAATGCCAAATAAATGTTTAAAACCTTTTTTTTTTTTTAAATACAGTTTTAAGTGTAAGAAGCTGATGTATATGAACAATATAGCAGTTCACTAATGAGAATGAAGTCAGGTATTTTATCTTGTGCTATAGGAACATTATTTATAGACTTTGACCAGGAGTTTCCAAGATAATTCCATGGGGAAACTAAGGTTTCCAGGATAGTGGGTACAACAGCTTGGGTAGGTGTGAGAAATGTAACAATAGATTTGGCTGCCTATATATTTGCTGTATATTTGACACTACAGTGTGTGATAATATGGATGAGTTCAGTGCTTGGTTGACCATTTTTCTTTAGTTTTCTGACATAAGTTAAAAAAAAATTGCAGTTTCCTTTGATAGCATTAGTGGCCTTAAATTCGTTTTCAGCTTTACACGTTCTAATGCTGCTTTTAGATTCTTTGCTGGCATGTTTAATTGTGTTCTTGAGGAAGGAGATGGGGATTTCTTACAATTTTTCATAATTATCTTTCTTTTACTATACAGTTTATTAATACAGGAGTTCCAATACAGGAGTTCCAACGGTCAGGTTTATTCCTGAATTTACCATTAATTATATTTAGTGCAGATAGCTACACACTTTTCAATGTAGCTGTGTATATGCTGGTGGAAAATGGAGTTGAATGTGGCAGCCATCACATTTGGGTCCATTTGTGGAGGTTTGGTTGGGAATTTTGCGTAAGTATTCTGCAAGCTGAAGTAAATTTGCCCAGTAGAAGTCCCTATAGATGGTTTCATTTAGTGGTGGAATGGTGTCATTAAACGTAACAGAGAATGGTAACTGATGTGTGGTCTGGTTTAACCTGGGATGAGGAGATGCATGGAGAGATGCAGATGGCTGCTAGATTGGTAAGGACCAGGTTAAGGATATTGGAGCCTCTTATGGTTAGTTTTACAATTTGCTCCAGTTCTTTGGTACTAAAAAAAGAAAATGTCTGATCAATGTTGAGCATATTCATTTTTGTAGTTGTAAGTATGCCAGTCAGTGCTTTGGTGACTGAATTTGAAGTCTTCTAGCATGATGATAATTGGTTTGATATTAACACTTTAGTTGTATTAAGGTAATTTCCATGATCTTTGGGTCCCCAGTAATAGTTTTAGGGGTGGTATGCGTTTCTAGTTGCTCCAGTTTTAGGGTTGTGGGTAATTTGGTATGAGGTGTTGGTGCTTTTAGCAGAGATAACTCTGCCATTATTCAAGGGTCTACAGGTATAAGGTCCTAAACCCTGCTGTAGAGGTAGTGATATCATTGCATTGAAACCATGACGTCGTGACTATACTGCTTAATGCCTTTGATTTGCAGGCAGTCCTTCCAGCTAGAAAAAGTAAAAGTTAAGTGAACAGCCTTTGCCACTACACTAGGCTAGCATTTGCCTCAGCTACAGGTGGTTGACTCTGCTTTGTCCAGTAAAGGAGACACACTCTTGTCGGTTTTGGGAGAAGGATCAGGTAGGGCTTCCTTCTTGTGTTAGAATCCTGTACCCATCCCTGGGAAAACTACTGCTACTATTAGTAGCACAGCTGACACATTTTCTTGAAAACAAAAAAAATAAATAAACGTGTCTACTTCTCCTCAAATTTCCTTAGACAGACGTAGTTTACTGTGTCTGGCTCAGAATTTAATTCTGGCTCTTGATCCTTCTTGTAAAGTAGTTTGTCAAAATAAAGAGGGCTACCTCTTTTCTTGAAGAAATTCCACATTCTAAATCTGAACAGGAAGATGAAGGGACACATGCAGAGTTTTCTTCTCAGATTTCTGATTCAGACTCAGAGGAGAGGTCAGTTTCTGATTTTCTCTGTGGAGGTTCTGTTATTTTGAGACTATAGCTAAAATGTGCCAGTGTGTTCATTGGGTGAACTGAGGTTTCTCAGTCCCTCAGAATGTACTGTAAGTTCCTAAATAAGGTATTTTCAGAAACTACAGCCATTCCTCCTTTTCTGTCTTCTTTAGAGGATGCATGTGTTACTGTCTGCAGTTTTCCTGGTAGTCGGCCAGCTGCCCCTAAAAAGGCAAATAGAAAGTAAAAATGTTCTCACTGTTTTAAATTTGTATACATTATTCCCAAACCTGACCCAGCAAGTTTGATCCCACTGCTGCTAAACACTTAATTCAAATCCTACTCTTTCAGATAAAAATGGGAAAATTAAGTATGGGAAATAGTATACTTCTGCGACTTCGACTTTCAGAATTTTGAATTGCCAGGCTCGTATATTAGCTTATACTGACTAATTGTAAAAGTATGAGGAATATTTTATCTGCAGTTTCTTCTTATGAGGAAAAATTTGCTTAAAGTAATTTGGTTTATTTTACTGCACAGGTCACTACTAATTGTTTACAGTGTTTGACTTTATTAATATTACATCCAGGGCTATGGCCACTGGTACTGTTTTGAGAAGGTTTGAATGTCTGCAATTTTCAGAATCTCTTGGATGTTAAAAATGAGGTTTTAAATCCCCTTTTGGATATTTGTTTTTGGCCCCTCCCTTGCGGAAGTGATTGCAGACGGTGATGAAAGGGGCTAGCTGATCCAGGGAATTTCTCTTAAGATTTTTCAGCTCTTCTTTTCCAAATTTTCTAAGGGATTCACTAACTCCTCATCCAATTTTGGTAAAAAGCAGAATAGACAGCCTGACAATACCAGCAAACCGATATTTAAGAAAAGAATCCTTGAACCTCCTGAAACCAAGGACAGGCCAAAAAGTCTGAACGAGTATTCAAGAGACCTTGTGAGCCCCCCCCCCCCCCACCCGGCCCCCTTTCTCTTTGAGAAAATCTGAATCTCCTTTTTTCTCTTTTGTAACAGTTTAGGACAAATGGGTTCCAACGATCATTCATCAAGTTTACAGATAGTAGTGGGAGGAAATTCCTACTTTCCAGAGGGTCATGCCTCATCTCCAGATTAGACCCTCTTGCTTCCACTGTTTTTCCTTCACATGCTGTCCCATGTTACTCCTTTTCATGTAGGGAAGGGGTTTTATTCAAGGATGTTCTAGTGTCAAAGAAAGAAAAGGAGACCAGTTCTGGATCTTTCTTTCTTTCCTAAACCTGTTTGTGATGTCCACATTCAAAATGTCACTTAACATGTTTCCAGGAAACTTGAAAGAGGAAGAAGAGGTAGCACTGGATTTAAAAGATGCTCATCACATCCTGTTCATCCTAACTTCAGACGTTTCTTAAAGTTTTGTGCGTCTGGATCACATTATCAGTTTTCTGCCTTACCCTTTGTGAGCACTCTTGGTGTAGTGGGTAGTCCAAAGTGTCTAGCTGCAGTTATAGCACATTGCAGGCTACAGGGTATCCACACTTTCCATATTTAAATGACTTGCTTATCTTTGTAGAGTTTCTTTCAAAGTGTCAAGAATGTCTGTTTTGGGTGGGAGAGCTCTTGCACAAACTGGGACTCCAAGCAGACATTCAAAGGTCTTTCTTGACTCCTTCACACAGGACTGTGTTCCTGGGATGTCAACTAGTCACCTCAGTTCAAAAAGCTTTTCTTCCATAGGGGATAAAAGTCTATATCTGGAATATTTCTAAGGCTTTCCACTCATACTTTGGTCACTGCAAGGGAATACCTCAGGATATTGGGTTTCACAACTTGTATTATTCTCATGATACCATTTTCAAGACCCCACATGAGAAAGATACAGTGGTGTCTGAAATCTCTGTTTCCAGCAGCAGCACACCTTTTTTTCAAATTCAAGTGCTGGGGTTTGTCGGAAAGCAGTCAGTTACCACAGGCACCTTGGCCTTGCTTGTGGAGCATTTTCGGGTTGGTTAAGTACAGGGTGTGTGGAACACCAAGGACAGGCACAAGCATATAAATATAAAGGAGATGCTTGCTCTGATCAAGGCACTTAACTCTGGGAATCATTGGTCCCCTGGACCTCTTCAAGTTACAGACAAAGCCACAGTCATGTGGTACATCAGCAAGCAGGGAGGAACCAGGTCATACACCCCTTTGCAGACTAGGCATATTAGCTTGAAATATGGCTTTACAGCACAATCTCACTCTACAGGCATCCTGCATTCCATCAGAACAAAACCGTGTGGTAGGCAAGCTGAGCAAGACCAGGTCAGACCCTCACAAATGAAAACTAGATCAGGGGTCTTCCAAGATTTGGTCCATCTGTGGGAAGTTCCTCAAGTACACCTGTTTGCCTCTTCTCTGAAGAATCAACTGGCAAGATTCTGTTAAAGGATTATGCAAGAAGGCCTAGAAGACAGATGACTTTTTTAGGCCTAGAAGACAGATGACTTTTTTCCCTTGGACAGGAATGTTCCTGTGTGCTTTTCCACCCTTTCCACTAATATCCAGGATACTTCTGAAGATTTAGGAGTTCTCCAAGATCATCGTAGTGACTACCTTTTGGCCCAGGAAACTGTGATTCTCCCTTCTTTTGAAAATGGTCAAGGGGCATTTACCACACACTTACTCACAGGCTAGATCTACTCACAGAAGAACAGGTGTCTGTGATACACCCCCAACATCAATCATCTTCAATTGGCGTGCCTGGAATGATAGGTACTTAATTCTTTTTAGGCAGCTGTTTACTGAGGATGTACATTGGGTACTAATGGAGGCAAAACAGTCTGCTTCTAGAAAGTCATATATTAGTAAATGGAAAAGGTTTACTAGTTGTTGCCAACAACATAACCAGCACTCATTCATGGCTAGTTGTGCTCTGGTTTTACAATATTTGTGGGATTTACTATCCTGTGGACTTTCCTATTTCAGCCACTTCAGCATGTTTGCGCATGGATCCTCCTCTTAGTGTAGTCTCACATCAGAATGTTTTTGAAAGGGGTTTTGCACAAGAGGCATCCAAGTAAACAATGGCCTCACCTTGGGATCTTAATTTTGTTTTAGAGAAGCTAACACTTGCTCCATTTGAACCAGTCTGGCTTACTTGAGGTTCTTAATATGGACTCGGTTTTGCTGATTACTCTGACATTTGCAAGAAGAGTATCTTGAGGTACAAGCTTTTATGGCGAGTCAACCCCATCTCATTTTCCACAGGAACATGGGTTTCTTTGAGAACTATTTTTTTATGCCATCTGAGTTCACTTTAAGCCAAGTAATCCACCTCCCCATTTTATTTCCTGAACCTAAAAATGAGGGAGTAAGGCTACTTCATACATTGCATGTCCGCAGTCAACTATGGTACTATCTTGACAGAACTACATTTTTCAGATCATTGGATCAGTTGCTCGTTTCATGTTAAGGTAAGAAGGGGTATGCTGTGTCAAGACGGACCATTTCCCAGTGGTTGTCTAAGGCTGTCACCTTTTGTTATACCTTGCAATTGCAAAACTATGCCAGGCAGGATCAAGGCCCACTTTACCAGGGCCTTGGCTTTATCAATGGATTTTTGTAACAGATTGGAGTCTAGATCTATTCTAGAAGCTGCTACTTGGTCCTCTGTAGATACTTTTACAAATAACTGTAATCTTGATTCCTTTTCTAGATCCAGGTTGGGCTTTGCTAGGACCATTTTCCAAGGTCCTCTGGACTCTTTCCCTTCCACTTCCCAAATGTAAGCTATGGTGATCTACCCATGTTGCTAAGCCTACTGCAGCAGTGATCAAGATGATGAATATAGTATAGTTGTAAAAGTAAACCTAACTGTAACAGCAGATGTTTGACTAACAGCTGCAGTAGCTGCTCCCTCCATCCCCAATGTTTTTTAGTGTGTATTTTATTCCAGATGTGGTCATTCTTTGTTCCCAGTGTTGTCTTTTCAGGGCTCCGCCTCCCTCTCTGTGTTGCCAGGATAACTGAAGGCTTGGCACACAAACTTGTTTTTTAGTCAGCTCAGTTCGGACTTCCTGACAGTTTGGGTGCATGGAAGGTGCCCTGAAGTTTTGCAAGCTGTCTGGCTATTAAATCATTGACAGGATTAACCAATATAGCTAAGGCTGCTGCAGCTGTAATCATTTGAACATCTGCTGTTACTGTAAGTTTACACAGCTGTTCTTTCTTCTTCATTGTGTTAACCCTCAGCAAAGGGAGAATCATGAGTGCCCCTCCTTATGGACCTCCTGACTCATAACAAGGGGTCTGTCATCCATATCAACCTAAAAAGTGTTACCTATACTGAAAGAATAAACCAAAAACAGCAAGCTGGGAGCAAGGACTGTTATGGGTCAGCAAGTTTAAGTTCCCATAAAAATGTACAAAAATGTTCTAAATTTGGCAAATCCTGATATAAAATGACATTTTATTAAAGAAACATTTAAATAACATATGGGAAGTGCTTTCATCTCATAACTTAATGAAACTGTCAGGCAAACCAAACTGACATTAATCAAGTTTAAATGTATAACAGAAGACACACCTCTCATTTGTTACATCCAGTCAATAGTTCAATACAAAATGAATGCATAATTCATAGGTTCTCAGTGTTCTTGGAGTTTTAAAAATGTGTTGAAAGTAGTGCAGTAGCCAGAAGTCAAACCCAGGTCAGATGCTTAAAAAGCAGCTGTACTCACCACTATACTACATAAACAGCACTAAACATAACTCAGATAAATGATGCATACATTTCACATTAAAAACTTTTAAAACACTGTAAATCACATCATAAATAGCAATATAATAGTTAAACAACAGTAAACATTTCAAATGTATAAATACAGTTAAATATTTCAAACTACTTTTCTTGTACTTTTAGCCTTAGGGTACTAGTTATAGAAATGTGTCCATTCATACTAGGCCAGTAGTTAGCCCTTAGGCGTAACTGCCAGGCTAATTCCATTCTCACTAAAATGATAGTCCATGGTTCACCCCTTTCTCTTGTCTTCACTACATCCAGTACAAAAAAATTAAAGGAATGTTCTGTATATTCCAGACAGTGCCTTGCTAAAGCATTAGTTTCATCTTTTAATTTTATAGCTCTCAAATGTTCATGGATACAGTTTAACTACCTGTCCGTCTTACCTATGTAGAAGCATACACATGTACTGCATTGGGCGCAGTACACTACTTGTTCAGAGGTACAATAAAATTTGTCTTTTGGTTTGAATTTAAAACCATTAATCAAAAATTCCTCAATTTCAAGAATGAAAGGAAAATAATTAAAACACCCACACTTTTTCATGAATCCTGTAGATTTAAAGTGTGGTGTCCTTTCCAATATGCCCTTCAAATTCATTCCCTTCCTATATTCAATAATTGGTCCTTGGCCCACTACATCTCTTGTTTCTTTGTCTTGCTGCAGTGCCTTCCATTTTGTTTTGTAAGATGTATTTTACTTGGTTTGTGCTGAAAATAGTTATAAATGAGCATGTGAAATCATTACCTTCCTGCATATTGTGTTCTAAAATAGGCAGTGTGTCTGCATCCACCCTACCATTTACATTGATTGTTCCATTTACCCTGTTTCCAAATTCAGTCTCTTCAAAACAGGGGTTTAAAGTAACTTCTCTCCCTTTTATTTACAACTTCCAACAATGTCATATATGAAGTTATGTGGGTAATCTCGCTTCTGAAACATATTTTTTAAGGTCACTCACTCCTCTGAGAATAATTCAAATGTGGAAACCATCCTAGCTGCCCCTTACAAATTGACCTTTAATGACTGCTTTCTCCTGGTGTAATGGGTGAGTACTGGAAAAATGTAAATAACTGTTCGACTGTGCTTCCAAAACAATTTTGTTACAAATCTACCCTTTACAAAATCCTTACTTAGGTAGATGTCTAGAAAAGAACTTCCATGCTCATTCACACAAGAAGAACATTTTAAAAACTCTGCATTTCTATTTAAATATGCTAAAAAGTTTACGATTAAAATTTTAGGGCCTCTCCATAAAACAAATAGTCAAAAAAAATCTAGTATAAAACTGGCAGCATTAATAAAATTCTGAACCAATAAGATACGTCTTCTCCCACTGCAGCATAACAATATCAGCATAAACACCACCACAAGCTGACCCCATGACCACCGCCTTCTTTTTGCAAATAATACTCCTTCTTAAAAACAATAAAATTATTGTTTAAAACAGTTTCTAAAAGATGCTCAAGTAAATCAACACTTCTCAATCAAAAACTCATGAAACCTTTGCACCCCTATATTGTGTGGGATTACAGAATACAAATCCTTTGCATCTGTTGTAATAAAGATGTATTCCTCACTAAATTCAATATTTAATTTTATTAGAAAATCCCACGAATCCTTGCAAATTGTTGGTTCATTGGACACAATTCAATTTTACATCAATCCAAAGAAAACAGTCAGTCCAAAAGGAAACCACAAAACAGCGTTTTAATAATCCAAATAAAAATAAAACAAAGAATGGTTAAGCGCTTTTGTCTGCCAAGTCAGACATCTTCAGAACCACCCATATTAAACTCAAAGTTCTGCTTAAAAACTTTCAAAGAAACACACCCCTTCAAAACAACCAAAGCATTTAAAGAAACATGCTTACAATAAATACATGTAAAGAATTTAAATAATTTAAAATAGTACAAAATAGTTAAAAGTAGTTAAAAAATAGTTAAAAACTCTTACATTTCCAAAGCACTTCTCTTTAATTCACTAGAAATAGAAATGTTATCATTTAACCCTGTTGGGTATGCAGCATCAAATGTAAGCTGCCATTTCATTTCCTTTCTAAGTAATTATTTTCCAAATCTCCACCAGTGTCATGCAAAACCTGCTGTTCCAAAATTAAAAACACAAACTTATTACAATTTAAGCAATATAATGAATGTCAAGCAAGTGCACTTTTGATGCCCCTTCTTCTAATACTGTAAAGATGTTGATATATCCTTTGTTTAAGGGCATTATTGGTTTTACCAATCTAAAATGCATTGCATGAGCAACAAGTAGCTAAATAAATAATTATTTTTGTGTTGCAGTTTACAAATGTACCCACATTCCATGGTTTGATCTTAAGGACCTCACCATCTTTATTAACATTAATATACATACAATATGTACAATGTTTGCATTTTCTTGTAGTGGGGACCCCATATGTGCACCCAGTATGTTCCAACCTTAACATTACTTCTATTTTTGTAAGTAAAGGTCGGTCTGGAAATAAGTGACAAATGTCACTACCAGCTTGTAATAAATTCCATTTGTTAGAAATTATTTTTTCAAAACATCTAGCTTCTACCGTATAATGCATAACCATGTTATTAACCTTAAATGGTTCAATTTCCCTAGTAGTGTCCAAACTTGGTGAATTACTTTGATGGCCAAGCCCAAACTTAATAATGGGAGCATATTTGTTTTGTCTACCCATCCAAATTTCAATGCCTATGGAGTCCAAAAGGTCAGGTGGATACCCCCTCTCCTTAAACATGTCCTTCACAAAATTAAATTCTCTCAGTCCCCATTGTCTGATGTCAGTCTAGAAACCTTGATGAATTGGCTTCTCGCAATGCTTTTTTTCCCGTGCATAGGATGGCAGCTAGTAAAATATAAATAAGCATTACAAAATGTTGGCTTCCTATATATTCTAGTTTTTAAAGTGCCATCCCTTTGTTTAGAAAAATTAATATCCAAATAGTTAATACTAGCTTTGTCTGCCACATAAGAAAATCAGTACTCTCCTGCATAAAACTGATAAACTTGTCCAAATCATCTTGTGTCCCTGTCCAAATAAAAAACATCATCCAGGTACCTATAATACCAGTGGGGAAAAACTGACTGTTTTAAAATGGATTTCTGTTTTCTCAATGTAGTAAATGTATTCCTGGAAGAGTTACAGCGCACTCAACAAGTGCCAAATCCACCATCTCAGCATTCTTAAAAACTGCTCCTACTCTGATCATTCTAGAAGCAGCCACTTGGTCCTCTGCACAAATCTTCACTAAACTTAACCACCTTGGTGCCATATCCAGAGCTAGAGCTAGATTTGCCACTCTCATTCTGCAAAGCCTGCTGTCCCCAGACTGGAATACTGTCCACCCATCCAAGACAGTCCTACAACACTGATTATGATAAACATAGTGCAGATGACTTAACATAATTGTAAATGTTCCAATGGATCATTGTTGTTGTAGCCCTTTCCTCCCTCCTATCCTTTGTCTGTTTGGGGTTAAGGTGTGTATCCTACCCTACTCATCACCCCCCCCAACTGTCTGCTGCTTTGGCTCAGTGCTTTCATTTGTCAGTAGGGCAGGTTGTGCACTGCCTGTGGAAGATCCGACTTCAATGCCACAGACAGCAAAGATTTGAAGGTGGTGCCAGCCAATGTACTTTTACACCACCAACTTCCTGACATTTATCCAAGAAGGACATCCACCAGCTTTGGGATTATAAAAGACTGTCTTATTCATGCCAGCTCTGAGCTTCTGCAAAGCAGGAATAAGACTTACTTCTACAACATCAATGTACATGAACATCTGCAATTATAGTAAATCATCTGCTTTCTATAACATGTTGCCTATTGAACTGACTGTTTAATGTTTGTATTTCATGGCACTTTGGTTGGGATTGGGACTGAAGAGGGTCCCCAGGACCAGTATACCTTCCCACTTAACTTAGCCAACAAATAACTTAATTTTTTTTTTTTTTGGGAGCAAGAGCTGGTCTCGGTCAATTAAGTTCTCCCATTCTTATTTCACATACTGGATCAAAAGCTTAGCCAAGGATTCATCAGATTGTGACTGTGAGAATCATTTCCGCAAACTGAATGTACAGACCAATGGTCCTCATCTCAGAGAAGGTGGCACAATAGGTTTATAAAGAAGTGACGGCTATTCATCAAGCTCCAACATGCTTTCTGACAGTTCTGAAGCCAGGGAGTCTGCAAATTAATACATAGTGCAGCAAAGATGTGTACATAAGCAGGGAGCAGTTTCAATTTTATGCCATTCAAATGCTGACTAGATGCTTGTTAAAATGTCTTATAGTTTTGATGATATAAAATGCTTTACACAGTTGGTATGTTGCTAAGTAAATCACTGCTTTGGAGACACTTGAAAACCTATCCTTCAAGTAATGACCTTTGCCGTACCCTTTTAACAATCACCACATTAAGGTAGCAATTAAAAAAACACCTTTCGGCCATTTCTGCCTGCTTGGACCCCCAGTCTTCCTCTATTAATCTGAAGCATTCATGAAAGGGGTATTACATATTTATCCATCTAGAGAAAGGTTGACTCCTCCTTGGGATCGTAATTTTGCTGTAGGAAAACTTGCATTTTTTCCTTCTGGGCCATCTCACAATGCTGAATTAAAGTTCATAACATGGAAAACAGTTTTGCTTACCGCTCTGACCTCAGTGAGAAGAGTATCAGAGTTGTAAGCTCTTGTGGTAATTTCACCTATCTCACCTCTCATAAAGATAGGGTATTCTTAAGAACTAATTTCATGCCAAAAGTCTTTTAGAGTTTACTTTAAATAAATCCTTTCATCTCTATATTCATTCTTGAACCAAAAAATAAGGGACAGAAAATTCTGCACTCTTTGGAAGTCTAAAGACAGTTTCAATGCTACATTGACAGGACAAACGACTTTATAATTTCATACCAGTTATTCATTGCTTATGATGATATAGAAAGGACAGCCAGTATTAAAACTATTTCCAAATGGTTATTTCCATGTTATATCCAATTTTGTTATTCTTGTATTGGTATGTGACTTCCAGACAGTCAGAGCCCATTCTGCTAGGGTTGTGGCTAATTCTGCAGCATTTCAGAAAAGGGTTGATGTCAGAAGAAAATTTTCAAACGAGTCACATCTGCCTCAGCTGATGAATTTTCCTTTATTAGTAGTTAACCAGATTACACAGCATGTTGGCCAACTCCTCTGATCTGATTAACTTGTTTACTGACATCAACTTTTATACTGCAAGCAAAACAACTTTTTGTTACTTTTCTGACCGTTGACAGTTGGCTATGAAAAACATATAGGATAAACATGTTTATCACAAATTACCTCAAACCCACAGCTAGTACAGAATGTTCAAGAAGTACAGAATGTTCAATTCAACAATGGTAGCTCAAATTTTCCAGGACACACAGCCTGCCCCAGTAAATTAACTCTTACTCGGCCGTGCGTCCTTATCTCGGGCTTCACTGAGTTATAACCAAATCTCTTTATTCTGAAATGCAGAAAACAGATGATATTCAGTTTCATAAGCAATGCTGCATTTTGTTCACAGATTAGGCCCATCTTTGATAGGCATATCCCAACAAATAACATGTCCATTTTGCAAGAACAGGAAAAAGACAAATAACAGTATGTTTTTAAAACTTTTTCTCTTAACATTTCCCCCCTAAAAACACTTTTATTTGTCTTTTATTTCAGCAATATATGGTAAAATCTAAGTTTTTCTTTGCATACATTACTTCATTGGCAAGACAAATTTTTAAACTTCAAAAACATTTGCAGAGTCACATTTCAATGTATTCACTTTCACCAGTCTGTTGCAATTGCTGGTACATAGTCTTCGTAACAGCAGTATCAACCAGTCTTTGTAGAAGACCTCTGATACAGGGTATACAACAACAGCCACCACATACCACCACGATAGCCACAGTGACTCCAACGGACACCAGGAAACTGCTGATGAGATGACTCCATTTTCCAAACCACGCTTGTAGAAAATCTGTAAAGGGATTATTTACCCCAGAGTTCTCTTCCAATTCTTCGGATAACATCTCCAAACCTTTCAAAGCTCGAGTGATACTTCCATCAGGCACAGTGTTTGGAATATATGTACAACAGAAAGTCCCAAACATCTTGCAAACTCCTCCTCCTTTGGCCAGAAGCATATCCAATGCAATTCGATTCTGCCATGCCACCTGCGAAGTGGCCTCCAGTTGTTCAGCAATTCCTTTCAATCCATCTTTGGTATAGTTCACAAAACACTGCTGGTTATAGTAAATGTAGTTGATCCAGTCCACATTCTTATTAGGTTGAATCCAGACAAAGATGGATGTAAAACCAGCTGCTATTTGGTTTATTTGTACTTTAAGTTGGAAGGTCCCCAAAGGATCAGTTCTAGTTGGAAGAGACACTCCGATTCCATAAACTCCTGAATCACTTTCTTGTGGTGACACAATGGTTATAGTAACTACTCCGGAACCTTGGAAATGCACAATTTTTATTCTTTGTTGCCTGCTTTTATCTTTCTCTGGTATCACTGCACCACTTGTTTCCCATCCATTCACATCTGTTGACCAACAAACACTTGACCATGACGTACAGTCTCTATTGCACAAGTATTTTGCACGAGTCAAGAAATTATTATTGTTCCATTTAGAACAGTCCAAAATTCCTTCACAAAGTTTCACCTTAAACACAGTAGTAACACCTGTTTGCGCTTGCAGCACCACCATACCTTTTTCTCTTGCAACTGTTCCTTCTCGTATAGACACACTTACTTTCACCACCAAAATCATCATCATGTGACAGTTCAAGTACCAGTTGAACATGGCCATCCACCCTAAGGACTACCTCGCACCGTTGGTTTCTTTACTGGGTTTGAGACGAACTAACCCCTATTGGGCTAATCCCCCTTTGTAGCCAGACTTTGCGCTCAGAGGTCCAGTGGAGTTTGACCAATATCAATGGCAGAAGGAAGAGCCTTGAGTTTTTTTACAATGTGTGATATGAATCCACGAAGTCCTCTCGGCGATCTTTACAGCCGTAGGTGTCGAGATAAGTACTTGGTATGGGCCTTCCCACCTGGGGGATGACCAATTCTTTCTCTTCACAATTCGGATCCAAACCCAGTCCCCGGGTGCCACGCTTAACAAGGTTTCATTTCTGGAATCTGCAAAGGAGTCATTGGTTAAAAGAGATTTGACATTTAGCAGCTTCTTCATATAATCCACTAGATCCTCACCCCCCTCACGTTCCGCTGGCAACAATCCTTGCCACTGCAGGACGTAATATGGTCTCCCAAACAAAAGTTCAAATGGTGTAAGTCCTTTGTAGGAAGGTGAGATTCGCATGTACAGGAGTGCCAACGGAAGGCACGCAGCCTATGACCTGTGTTTCTGCCATTAGTTTGCGGAGCTTACTCTTCAAGACACCGTTGCCTTTTTCCACCAGTCCAGCTGATTGGGGATGGTAAGCACAATGATGTTTGAGATCAATTTGAAACACTTGACCCAATTTCTGAACAATCTGGTTAACAAAATGAGACCCATTATCACTGTAAATGTGTCTTGGTAGGCCAAATTGGGGAATTATTTCTATAGTCAAAAGCTTTGCTACTGTTTATGCATTCAGATGCTTCACTGGAAAAGCTTCTACCCATTTAGAAAAAGCATCAATAATGACTAAACAGAACCTTTTTCCCTCTGAGGGTGTCAATTTAATAAAGTCCATACAGAGTGTATGGAATGGATACGGAGGGGTAGGGAATGCCTGCTGAGACTTTTTAACTCCCCCCTGAGCATGATACTTTGCACATAATAAACAAGATAAACAGAATTGCTTGTTTTCTTTTGTTCTCCAATTGTCTACCTGCCTGCGAAATTAAATAACCCAAGTACTTTACTTGTGCTTTCCACAATTGTAACTTTTCTTTACTTACCTTATGTCCTTGCTCAGCTAAAAAAACTAAGAAGGGCAGGGGTAGCTTTTCTACAACTTTCCTGCGTGGGTGAGGCCAACAAAATATCATCTATATACAACAGAATCTGGCTTCCCTCTGGGGGAACAAACTGAGCTAAATTCGCAGCCATTTCTTGTGCGAATATTGTCGGACTCTCACAATAGCCCTGTGGCAATCGGGTGTAGGTGTATCTTTTACTTTGATAAGTGAATGCAAACCAAAATCTACTCTCCTTATGTAGTGGTATGGAGAAAAAGGCATTGTTTATATCTATGACAGAAAAATATCTGTGCTGAGGTAATAAATCATTAAGTAATGTATAGGGGTCAGGGACCACCGGTGCTGTTGGGATCACAGTCGAATTAACTGCTTGTAAATCCTGAACCAACCTCCATGACCCATCCAGTTTCTTTACAGGAAAAAACAGAGTATTGCAGGGCGAATCTGGGCATTCAACAAGAATTCCCACCTGTTTTAGCTGCTCAGTGACTGGCTTAATTCCTTCCTCTGCTTGTTTACTTAGCGGGTATTGGTGCTTACGAGGTCTAAAACCTGACTTTGGAGTTATACAAACTTCACCTGCTGTTTTCATCAGTCCTACATCCCCTTTACCTTTTGACCATAAGTCTACAGGTAAGGCACTTAACGCACTATTTTCCTCTTGAGTTAGGAGGGTTTGTCATGCCATTTCTGTTGTCATCCCTGAGGTGCACACTTGGTTGTGCCCAAGTCACCCAATTTAACCTTTGTACCTTAATCTGTTGATCCTTCAACTGACTTTCGGACATTGTGTCCCAATTTGTTACCTTTTTCGCCAAATCTACCCAATGTGTCCCCACCGCTTTAGTAATTGAAATATGTGGGCTATAACCTGAGCGATATAAAGAACTCATTTCCTTGGTCAAAGTACAGGTCACTACTGTATTACCTTGCTTATCCCAAAACATATCATTCAAAATTATCCTTGCACATTTGTGCCTAAAGAATTCTTTTTCAAATTCTTTATCCGGACCAGGGGCCGGTCTGTAGTACATAGTACAATGTAAGTGCGCCGCAACCTGCGGTGACCCGCTCCTAGATTTACTTAAAGCTAGGTTGATCAAATCTGTATCAACCCTCCCCGGCCCGTTTGAAATCAAGTCCTGGCTATACCAGTAAAACAAGTCTTGTACTCCTTGTACCACCAAGCCATCCACTAATCTTTCCGCCTCAATGCCTTTAGGTGTGGGAATTGCCGCTATTCCAAACAAATGCATCAAATCTCTTCCCAGCAAATTAACTGGACAAACTTTCGATATAATTACCCTACACCTAACAGTTTGGTTTGTTTGCGGATCTGTAAACAATAGAGGATGAGGCACTGGTTCCTTATAGATTTTCCCGTTTGCCGCTTTCACAAGGACAAACTCATCTGTTTCGCAGTTCGGGGGTAGAACTGCTGGACCCAAAAGTGTACGCGATGCACCTGAATCACATAAAAACTCCACTTTCTGTCCCACAACCAAAAACTCTATCATGGGTTTTTTATCCATATACATAGCAATACCCAAATTTGCCAGGTTTATGACTTCACAGTCACAATCCCGCCCTTCCTTAATTTCCTGGGTATCCTGACATTCATCGCAGAGAGTGTCTGCCTCATCATCATCACAATCATTCTTGCTTTCTTCTTCTCTACAATAATCACAATAATGAATTTGGCGCCTTCCTTTACTATCATATAGTCATGCGGAGCCCTTGTTCGTAAGCTGTGGGGGATGTTGCCACTCTTCGTAGTCGGCAGCAAAGTGCCCACGTCTACCACATTTAAAACATTCTCCACGTTTTAACCTCCCCTCATATTCCTCTGAATGCCACCCTGGTTATTCGACGTGTCCCATTTCGGCCCCCACATCTTTATACGCCAGCACGGTGCCCTTCCCCCTTTGGTCCTGTACCAAAAATATACCACCATCACCCACTACTGCTAACACTTGTGCTTTCTTTTTTCTTTTTTAAATTGAAATGTCGCTCAGCATGCCGTGCATATTCAAACAAAGGTTGCAGTCTACATGTTCTGTGATCAACCATATGCTTGGTTATAAAACTATTTATCGGAGCCTTACAACCTTTAAGAAAAGCATTTTTCAATTGCTGTTCGTACGGACTATCAGTAGTCTGATCCTGCGGAATCATCATTCCACAATGGTTATTGAACACTTCTGTCAATCTTGCAATATAGTGATCTACAGATTCATCATCATTTTGGATGCACTGATTTATTACTGTCCAATCTGCTCTTGGACGCCACTTATCAGAAATTCTCTTCAACAGATCAGTGACTCGCGTGTCTAACACCCCAGAATTATGCTTTAATGTAGTGCCGTCATCTGCCTTACATGTCCAAGCACCACAAACTAAGTGCCAATCTGGACCCAGGATTTGTCGCACTACTTGTTCTACTTCTAAACCATTTAGGTGGTAACTTAAACGCATACCAACTATGTCCTCAGAAAACTTTTGAAAATTAACCTTGGGATGAGGAATACCATCCGTAGCTCGTTTTATATCCTCTCTAGCCCAGGGACGATAAACTAAAATAGTTGGCTCTTGTCCAACATCCCCTGCTTGTGGGTTTGCAACTTGTATTAAGGGAAGGGCTTCTGAGTGGTCAGAAAGTTTAATGGCCCAACGTCCTTGCCCTGCTGATCCCGACCTTAACTGCATAGGTTGGTCTACCTGTTGCAAAGCAACCTTGGGTACTATGGGAATTTGCGGGTAAATTGGAGGAGTCACATTTCCTTGAGCAGCCAATAACCCACCCTGCTGTACAGATCCCACATCTTCAGACTGATATTGAGGAGGTTCCACCGGTACAGCAGCAGCAATTTCCCCATACAGTGGGGCAGTTGCCTGCCTTTGTACCGCACAAACTGTATGCTCATCCTCCTTATCTAAAAATAAAGCTACTTTTCCACTTGGCACCAGTGATCCCTTTTGATTTATTTTTCCACTTGGCACCAGTGATCCCTTTTGATTTATTTTTTTTCTTTTTCCTGGCACTGTTTTTCTTTTATAGCTCGTTTATTTGCCTCTTCTAACCATTTTTGTGCTTGGGGAAATCCCAATTGCCTTTGTTTTTTAGTTCTAGTTCCCACATCTCTTTTCAAATCTCTAACCAATTTTGCACAGGCATTCTTATTCAATGTACCATCAAAATCATATCTTGACTTCCACTTTTTCAAAAATTTAACATTATTTTTGTTTAAACCTTTCATATACTTAGCATCAACATTTAAACAGGCATCACTCTCACACTTGCAGCAACTCGAACCCATGTTTCCCCTAGATTTCTTATTTTACTTTTCCTTTTTTTTTTCTTTCAGGTATTTAGGACTGTATCAAAATTGTTTTACAGGGCTGTTTATAAAATGGGACTGTCTTAACGGGTGACCTTAACAAAATAATCTTAACAAGTAGTCCTACCCACCCTTAACTAAAAATAAAACCTTGTGGACAAGATTAAATTAAAAGAAATTTATTTTTCATCCTACCTGAACCAGATGAGACTCCATTTCCCCTTTTCGTTCAGAAACCGTCCCTCAGATAGGGATCAGAGAGCGGCCGGCCTCCTTTCAACGACAAATCAGTTGGAAGGCTTTCAGTCGAGGGAATCTTAAGATGAGAAACCCTCACCTGCACAGGTTTTTCGGTCTCTCTGTCGGTCTGATCCGTATCTTCGTAGAGGTTTCCGGTCTGAAGGACCAAAATGTCAGAAGAAAAAATTCAAACGAGTCACATCTGCCTCAGGTGATGAATTTTTCTTTATTAGTAGTTAACCAGATTACACAGCATGTTGGCCAACACCTCTGATCTGATCAACTTTTATACTGCAAGCAAAACAACTTTTTGTTACATTTCTGACCGTTGACAGTTGGCTATGAAAAACATATAGGATAAACATGTTTATCACAAATTACCTCAAACCCACAGCTAGTACAGAATGTTCAATCTAACAATGGTAGCTCAAATTTTCCAGGAGACACAGCCTGCCCCAGTAAATTAACTCTTACTCGGCCGTGCGTCCTTATCCCAGGCTTCACTGAGTTATAACCAGATCTCTTTATTCTGAAATGCAGAACACAGATATTGTTCAGGTTCATAAGCAATGCTGCATTTTGCTCACAGATGAGACCCATCTTTGATAGGCATATCCCAACAGATAACATGTTCATTTTGCAAGAACAGGAAAAAGACAAATAACAGTATGTTTTTAAAACTTTTTCTCTTAGTTGAACTCTTTATATTAAAAAAAAAAAAAAAAAAAAGCCTTCTGTATACATTTTTACCAAGCACTATAAAGTTGATTCCTTCTCCAGGATCAGGATTTGCTTGGACTTTACTCCAGCAGCTCCTTGACTCTGATTTTTCTGTCTCCACTCTATTTAAGCTCTGGTATTTGTCCCATATAGCATACGCTACTGCTGCATTGACCTGAAGTACAGTTTTGTAAGTAAATTTACCATTAACAGTAGATGTTTGAATAGATCACTGTTGAAGTACAAGCACCCTTCCTTCTTTTCCCCATTCTGTTTTCTGCCAGGGTGAGGGTTGGTTCCTATTCCCCTAGCATATATTTGTCTTCAGGGCTTTAGTCTCCCTTTGTTCTGGGGGCAAGAAAGCTCTGAATTTTGGAGCCCATATATCTGTTTTGATACTGGCATATACCATATTTTGTTTCATCAGACATGCATGGAAGAATCCCTAAAGGTTTGGACACTGGCCAGTTCCCCAGTCCTTATACAGGATGCACCCCATGTAGCTTAAGCTACAGTAACAGCAAGCTCTTCAAATGTGTATTTATACGACTGTACTTTCCTGAAATTTGCATGTAACGTGTGCAGGTGCTTTGTGGATCTTGTGAAAGACCTGGCTTGTCAGAGCCAGAGTCAAATTTAACACCTGTGTGAAAATCAGAATAGCTTGTGATAGACCAGGCTTTCATGGGAATTGTCAGTTTAAAAAAAAAAAAAAAAAAAAATATATATATATATGTATATGTGTATATATGGGTCTACTTCTATTCGTTGACAGCTCATTTCATAGACAAACATTCTAGGTGGGGGGCTGCACCCCCCACACCCCCCCAATGTGGGGGGCTGTGCCCCCCCCAACTATATATAACAACTCCACAGTTGCACAACAGTGGGTAGGGGGGCAAAACCCAGGTTTTTGCCTTGAATACTTTTGTCAATGAAATGAGCTGTCAACGAAATGGGTTTCAGTGAAATGGGCTGTCCGCGAATAGAAGTAGACCCGTATATATATGTCTATATATATATATATATATATATATATATATATATATATATATATATATATATATGTCTATATATATATATATATGTGTGTGTGTGTGTGTGTGTGTGTATATATATATATATATATATATATATATATATATATATATATATATATATATATATATATATTATGTACACACACACATACATGTGGGAATATGCATAATTGTTCTAGGTAGAGCAGTAAAAAACATCACATTGCTAACTTGCAAAAATATGCATTGCAAAACCAGAGCCTCTGTGCTTTTGGGCATTATTCCTTACCCACCCACCACCAACTCATTAAGTGGATTTTGACACAGGCTTTGTTGTAGCCTTTGCTGTGAACCTCCTGTAGTGAAAACTGGCCCTGCTCAGTGGTGCACACTTTAGGTTGCTGTGCTATGCATGGGGGGCTAGAGGCAGTGTAGTCATTACTATTTTAACTTTCCTGTCGAACTTAAGAGGTATGCACATAAGGTCACTATAGCTTGACTTAGGAGCTATGTCCGTTTTATGATCAACAAGTAGGAATATGTTACCAGAATCATATATAATTTTTAAATTTTATTTATTTTCATAACTTTCGTTATGATCATACTTCATAAGAGTAAGCAAGTAGTAATTTTGGGGAGCTGAGAAGTTGATGTAAGGGGCATGCTGTTGACAGCAACAGAGTGAAATAAGTCACTGTTATATTTATTTTTGTTTTTCCCAGCCCGACATGCGAGAGGGATGCAAAACAATTGTTTTTTTGAGGTAGGGGATTGGTAGCATGCTGTGTATCTATGTATATGTTTTTAA
Source organism: Protopterus annectens (assembly GCF_019279795.1). Taxonomy (NCBI): domain Eukaryota; kingdom Metazoa; phylum Chordata; order Ceratodontiformes; family Protopteridae; genus Protopterus; species Protopterus annectens. The sequence continues at coordinate 976,074,492 of NC_056727.1, read as the reverse complement.
CAGCAGCCACTTGAAATATGACTGTGGTCATCTGTTCCTTAATCCCAGTCTAGCACAGTGGGATACACTGAAGGATTTCTAGTTCCAGGAAGCTGGGTTTGGTGTAATGGTTAAGGTCTTCACCTGACAGACACAAAGCGTAAGGTTTAGTTCTGACCATGGGTTCCTGGCTAGGCTTATAATGATCCTTCAGGGCAGTCAGACTAGTATTCTCCTATGAACCTATATTATTTATGTATCCTGGCATGCATTTGTCAGCTAAGTTTGTGAACTGCTAAATCTTGTCAAAAAAACAGTTTATTTTTTCTGGGGAGAGGGGGAAAACTAAATTTCTTTCTTTGGCCATGGTTTTAGTTCAGACCATCACTTGATTAAAATAACTTTAAAATGTACCTCTGGGCATCTTTAACTGCATGGTTTCTGTAGGCCAAGCTTAATTTGATTTATCCCATAGAAATAACAGTGCTATCTTGGACAGTTAGGGTATTTTGAAAGGATGCAGGAAAAAGAGGGGGGATTAATTGACATAATGGTCAATATCTTTACCTCGTGGACACAAGATACAAAGATTGATTCTAACCTCAGGTTATTGGCTAAACTTAAAATGTCCCTTCAAGGCAGTTAGCATAGTATCCACCTGTAAAACATAACATCAAATTCCTTTCCCTAGTCATAATTTTTGGTCAGGCCATCACTGGATCAAACATGTGAAACAACTCTAAAATGTACCTAATAGCATCTAAAATCCCTCATGGCTTTCAATTATTTTCTCCAAAATTATTATGCTTCCATCTGGTCCAGTTAGGATGTGTTGAAAAGATGCAAGGAAAAAAAGCTGAAGACTAAGACAAAATGTAGAAAAAAGTAATCTTGTTATGTGGGGAGCTTGTGCTAGGGGAATCAAAGGGTGGGACACTGGGGGATGTGTGTGAAGGAGAGCAGTACCTGGTGGGGGTGCCATAAAACCTTTCATCTAAAGTGCTGTTTCACCTAACGCCAACCCTGCTAATGGGGGACACAGTAAATTTTGGTTTTGTTTTCTAAAATGGTATTCTGATATCTGCATAAATGATGCCGAGTGGAAAAAAGAAAGATAAGTGTGTCTGCCTTTTTGTACATGACTGTTGTGGGGGTGGAAAAGTGGCTTAAAATCCGAAGAAAAAGTGTAGTGGACAAATATTTGGTTGCTGAGATTTAATGCAAAAAGGTTTGCTAATACAAAAACTGAGAGCCAGACGTTTAGGGAGTGAATGAGTATGCAGCGAGAATAAATTTTGACATCTGAAAACATTTTAAAAGGTGATCATCGGATTTATAAATGGATGGAGCTGGTTAGTGTAACCTTGGGATTTGATTCAGTGCAGAAGGGGCACACAGTTAAGAGGACATTGTGAACAATGTAGAGGTGGGGTCATTTAGGAAATAACTTCAGAAAAAGAGTTTTTAATGACCTTTGATTTGGAATACTGGGACCAAAGGATGTTCATTCTCACAGCAGCAGTACACATGGGCTGTATCCTGGATACAGCAGCTGGCCAATCTTCATAAAGCTAAAAAGCCCTTCCACACACACACTCACTCTGGCTGTTATCATAGGCTGTCTAGTACTTGGAAGGTGGAAAAGCAGCCAGAGTGACTGAAAACCTTTAGTTCTTTCTTGCCACCTCATGCAGTAAGGGTTTCAGGAGCAGTAGTTGGCCTGTCGTTTTTTTTTTTTTTTTTTTTTTTAAACGCTATTCTAGAGTTTTTCTAATTTAAATTTTACTTTAGATTTTTGATATTTAATCTATATTTATTTTATGACTTTTGGTCCTTTTAAGGGTTAGTTTTTTCAAGGATACTTCTGTTGACATACTTCAACGTTGTTAACAACTACTGTTATCTAGTAAATTTATGGATTTATTGTTTCCTTTTTTTGAGAAGTTTTGTACTTTTTAGTGATAGTTTTCATTCCGCTTCTTTCCATACTGATTTTTATTATGGGACTGAGTGCTTTATGTGAAGTTGTGTACTGCTTGTGTAAATTCTTTGATAACTCTTTGTTCTATTATAATTTTTCTTTCGGGAAATGTGAGGTTAAGTTGTGTGTTGCTTGTGTAAACACTGTGACAACTTCCCTTTAGACTTATCTTCTAATTTATTATGTTTTGAGTCTGTGTTATTTCTGTTAGGAGTAATATAGGGAAAGTTCTTGTGTAAATGCTTTGACTGCTTACCTTATGACGGACAATTTTTTCAGGTGCTTAATGGCATTAAGGTTCTTCCTTGGCTACAGCATGCATCATGGTTCTGGTCCTTTTCCCTCTACACTAAAGAAGAAAAAATGTTAAAGCTTGGGCCCTTGCCTGTAGCACAGGCTCATTAGTTGCCTCAGCCATTGGTAGGTAATGCCGCAGTGGCTACTAATGTTTCCTCAGTCACTTTAGTTGCATCATGTCCCTGTAATGTGGTGATTGGGGTCAGAGACGTCCACTGTTGCTGTTACTGCTCTTAGTTTGGGCTGAGGAGAACCAATTGGCTTATTGGGGAGAGAGACCTCTATGTTAAACACTAATGCTGGCAAGAGTAAGAGGACCCCATGCTGGCATGAATGACCCCCCCCCCCTTCCTTATCAGTTGTCATCTTGTGAGGTTCCTAAGAAGAAAAAAACAAAGTTTTCTCAGATGGACTCTATTTTTAAAGATGCAGTGATTGCTGTAGTAAATTATTTACATCGGTATGTCAATGCTGGTGGTATTCCTCGTTCTAGTGGGCAAGTTAATTATACTTCTACCTTTGAGGGGTCATTATTAACAGGATCTTGAAAATGTCATGGATGGGAATTCTCCCAGTCAGTCCAATTCTGATGGATCAGGTGCAAAAGACAGTATGGAGGAGTATCCTGTTGAGGCTTTCTCCTTTTCCAAGACTCTGTTCAGGTTAAAAGACTGTCCGATATTATGAATGACTAGAACAGGATGTTCTCAGTAGTTCTTCTATTCCTTTTGTTTTACCAGTTCTGGAAGTTATGGTTATTGCCTTTTCATCTCCTGAAGGTTTGTCTGCAATTTCCAGGAAACCTGATAAATGTTGAAAGTATTTCATACTAACATATTTGTCTCTTAGTTTAAGACGCATCCTGAGTCTGTAACACAGACAGCTAAGGTATTGGCATCTTCTAATCCATTACCTCCTGGCAAGGATGGTAAAACCATGGATAGAATTAGTAAGAGAATGTTTTTCTGCTTCTACTTTAGCCTTTATGATTTTGAATTATCTTCCTACATGTTGAAATTTATTTTAGAATTTGCAAATGATTTACGAGAGTTTGCTGTTTTGCAGCTTGAGGAAATTAGATTGTGTGTCTCAAATTGTCTCTAATGTCTCTTAAGCATGTCTTAAAAATGTGATTGTGCTGATTCTGTTGCCAGATTGTCTGCCTCTGCCACTGTGCTTTGGAGATTTGTGTGGGTTAAAAATCCAAAGTTTTCTGATGACTTTAATCACTTAATCAAAAGATTCGTAGTTTCCTTATTGACAAGGAGGTATTGTTTGCACTCAAGTTGTCATACAATGGGGCGGAAGGTAAGACTTTATGCAGGGAGTTTCTACAATTTATTTATTTATTTATTTTATAGAGTTCCCAGGTTTTATCCCTTCAAGAATCGATTTTACCATAAAAGTCAATCTTCTCAATTTGTACCTTTTCCCAGCAGGTAGAATACCAGAGGGAAATAGCAACAGGGGAAGGTTAGCAATCCAATAAGCAGGATCCCTTTTCTAAAAAGGGTCACAGCTCCTCTTCAGATGGATTATGCCAGCTGTCTGGACATTTATTTTCCCTCTTCACCTTCCTTTCTATTACCTCAAAACTTCTCCAATTCCCACTATGCAAACTGATGATTTCAGAGAAGCTGGTTCTAAGTTTGATTCAACACATCTACTTCTGGTCATGGATTCAAGATCCTCCTCCTTTTAGGGTAATTTCATTACATCCCATCATCCAGCGACCTCGGTTCCCTCTGGTTCTCTAGGCCATGTTGTCTGCAGGGGTGATGGAGCATGTACCCTCAGCTCTCATTGGTACTGGATTCTACTCCAGAATGTTTTTAGTACCAAAGGAGTAGCACACCTGGAATACTAGATTTATCCTTACTGCATTTAGCAATCCAAAGTTCAAAATGTTAACTCTTCAGTCAGTTTCACCTGTGCTTCCTTTCCAGAGTTCTATGGCTCCCCTAGATCTGAAAGATTTTTACCATCACATTCCCATAGCTGTAAGTTTCAGAATGTTTTTCGAGTTTTGTGTTGTTTGGTCACGTTATCAGTTCTCCGCACTACTCTTTGGGCTATCCACTGCACCATGAGTGTTCACCAAGTACCTAGCTTATTGGCTTATTGCAGGCTTCAGGGGATTGGCATTTTTCTGTATTTGGATGACTTGTATGTGCAGAATCTTTTTCTCAAATGTCAAGTGTCCTTAAAAATGGAATTTTAATATCAGAAATGGTGTTTTTTTTTTCAGATAAAATAGAAATCTTCCACTTCCTCATCAGAAACAAATGTATTTCTGGGTTGCCTACTAGACACCACTCTGCAAAGGGCTCTTCTTCCTTCAGATAAAGTGACTACTTACCAAGAATTTTTTTGTAAACTTCTTCCTTCAGCCTTGAGCAACTGCTAGGAAGTTTCTAGGAATTTTTAGTCTGGCTTCTATGATTCTTATGATTCCTGCAGCAAGACTGCACATGAGAAAGTTGCAGTAGTACCTTAAATGTCTCTGGTCTCAACATTCTCATCTACTATATGTTCAGATACCAGTTTTGGACTTTGTCAGAAGGGAACTTCATCGGTGGACAGACATTATGGTATTCAATTCATGTCTCCCATTCTCCACCAGTTCCTACTCAAGTGGTTCAAACAGACTCCTCAGGTTCTGCTTGGGGAGCAGTATCAAAAGGGGCGAAAGTGAAAGGTGTCTGGTGTGATGTGGATAGACAAAAGCACATCAGTCTCAAGGAAATGTTAGCAGTGATTCATGCTCTCAAATGTCTGAACCATTTATGGGACCCAGGTCGTCTTCAGGTTGTTCCAGATAGCACCACAGTGATGTGGTACTTGAATAAACAGGGTGGAACCAGATCTTACCCTCTCTGCAGACCTGCACTCATGGCTTGGGAACTACTCCCAGTCATTCTTTGACTCCTCTTCAAGCTTCCTGCAGTCCGTTGGAACAGAACTTTGTGGCAGACAAGCTGACTAGAACTAGGACAAATCCTCACACGTGGAAACACAAAGTAGAGGTCATTCAGGAAATTGTCCAGATGTGGGGACTTCTCATATAGAATTCTTCACCTCCTTTCAAAACAGACAACTAACCAAATTTGCTCCTGGACTTCTTCCAGGCATGCCTGGAAAATGAATGCTTTCTCATTCCCTTGGAATGTTTCTGTATGCTTTTCCACCCTTTCCTCTCATTTCAAGGGTAAATGTTGAAGATTCAGAAAGACTCTCCAAACATCACTGTGGTAATTCCCTTTTGGCCCAGGCAAAGGTGGTTATGTCTTCTCATGAATTAAGCCATGGGCAATTATTACAGTTTCCCCTCACATACTGGATTTAACTCGCACAAGACAAGAGAAGTTCGATACACCCTGGCATCAACCAACTTCAGCATACTGCCTGGATGATTCAGTATTCTTTCTAGGTACCTTTTTCATGAGGATGTGCAGCAGACAGTAGAGTAGGCAAGAAAGCTTGCTGCTAGAAAATCCTATGTTTGCAAGTGGTTGAGATTTTCTAGCTGGTGCCAAGCCAATAATCAGTGGCCCTTATAGGATTCTGTACCCTTGAAACTCAAATATTTGTGAGAGTTACTGTCCTTTGGCCTTTTTAACTCCTCAGTAAAGGTTCATCTTGCAACCATATCAGCATGTCTGCCCTTAGATCCTCCCCCCCGTTTCATCCAAATTTGTGGTGAAATAATTTTTGAAAGGAAATTTACACCTGGGACCTCAACTCAAACAGGTTCTTCATCCTTTGGATTTCAGTTTTGTTAGGAGGTATTAACTGTCTCTTCTTTTGAACCTGCCTCTGTGGCTGAATTAAGGCTGATTTACTTGGAAAACTGTTTTAATTGCTCTGACAAGAAGAGTATCTGAATTGCAAGCTCTTATGGTGGGGGGCACTGTATGATCTTTCACAAAGACTGGGCTACTCCTATGCACTAACCCCTCTCTTATGTCCAGGGTTGTTTCAGAATTTGTGCTGAGTCAAGCCATCGGTTTCCCTGATGTTCTTTGTGTTTCACTGTTACAGTCATCACATTTGGGTTATCCCTGCCAGGGTAGCCCTCGGCCGGCCTGAATACCAGAGACTTAGTATTTCTGCATCAGTTGCTGTCTCTTGAGGACTGACGTCAGGTCGTCAGTGGTATAAAGGAAGGCATCCGACACCATTAGATCAGTCTTTCTTGCCGTGGAGCCTGAAGAAGAAGCAGTTCGCATGAGTGCCAGTTGGCAGCTACCCGAGTTTCGTTTCTGAATTGAAGTTGAAGTCTTAGAAAGCTAAGTACTCTGTTGGGGATCCTTTTTTCTTGCAATAACCGATCTCAGAAAAAGTTGATTGTCTCACCTGTGGAAAGCAAATCGCACAAGGACTTCCACTCTTACTGCTTCACTTGTCTAGGCCTAGACCACAACGTCCCTCATTGTCTCTTCAATGCTTTTAACGCCAGAACTATTCGTCGTCGGGCCCTTATTGTAGCCAGATATTTCCATTTACAGTCCTGGAATTCCGATATGGCTTTGGTAAGCCGTCTGACAGCAGATCTTCTGAAAAAAATGTATAGATAAAGACAGAGACAGACCACACAGGACCAAACCTTCTGACGATGCTTCCGTTAAGCTGGTAGTCAGTCCTCCAGAACTCAGTCAGGCGCTTTTGCAGCCCCTGATGCCCACTTCGCTAATTCACAGGCCGCTATTGAGACCCTTTCAGAGTCCGGTATGCCGCAGAACTCTTCTTCGTCTAAGGATCCTGCGGCCATCTCAAACTTTGGTTCCGGAGCTGCTGTGCAGGCACCGGCTTCCGAGGGAAGTCCTTCGCAACACCTAATCCCGACATAAACTGTTGCCTTCTTTCATGGCTATCATTCTTTCGAAAACAACCGAGTTCCGTAGTCCCAGGGGTTGAACCACACCCAAGAAACATAAACTGATGCCTTCTTTCATGGCTATCATTCTTTCGCAAACAACCGAGTTCCGTAGGCCCAGGGGTTGAACCACACCCAAGAAACAGACTACCCATTCTCAGGCACCTGCTCCCTTACCTTAGTCTCAAATGCTTAAAATGGCAGAAGACCTTATCATGCCGATTAGGGGAAGCCAAGCCACTTGTTCAAAAAGGAAAAGAGATCTGGTTCCAGTAGTTTTTTCTGAACAAGAGTCAGATGAATCCTATGCATCTGACTATGAAGACATGCAGCCCTCTCCATATATGAGGATTCTGTTGCAGAGGAATCCATTCCTTCAGCCTCTCCCCCAGAGGATTTTTCCTTTGGGGAAACCTTGCATACCTTAAGGGAGCATTTCCAGTGGGAGAGTCAAGACTACCCACAGTCTAAAAAGAGACTCAGAGTTCCTGGAACTTCCACAACACAGGCCCTTAGCCATCCCCCCAGTCCTAAATGTGGTGGATGATGTCTTCCTTGAATCCAGCTTAACTCCAGACACCCTCCCTCCTGCTACCAGAAAACCAGACTGGTACTACAGAGTCCCTGACTCGCACAAATATCTTTTTAAAAATCCAACAGCTGACCCTGAGGTCATTACTCAAGGACTTAAAGGGATTAAAGCAACCTCAGCTAAGATTCCCACCCCCTCAGACAAGGATTCCCGAGCACTGGACAAAAGGGGTAAAAAATGATGCACCTCTGCTATTCTTGCTATCAGGGCACTAAATTGTCAGTTCCATATGCTTAAGTATCAGCAACATACCTTGGAACTCCTTAAACAAAAAATGTCCTCCTTTCCTGCATGGGCAGAATCTAAAATTCACAGGACTTATTGCATTCTGCTGGTCAAGTAACTAAACACACTTTGCACTGTGGTTTTGATGCTCTAGAAGCTTCTTGCAGGGCAGCAGTCACCGGATCTATCATTAGAAGACATGCATGGCTAAGGAACAACCTGTACCAGACCATGTCAAATCAAAATTGTTGGATGCACCCTTGCACAAAGATAACTTATTTGACACTAAAGCAGAAGAGGTCTTAAAAAAGATGGAAGAAAAAGCAAAATCTGTGCAGATTGTTAAATATTTCTTACAAATGCAGCCCCCTAGGTTCAGCAGGCATTTTCCCTCCAAGCACTGGTCCTTTCCTGCTCTGAGTAGACAGGGCCAGCCTAGGCCCGTGGAAACAGACCCCCCCCCCCGACAGCAGCCCCAGGGGTTGCAGAGATCTAAGCAGTGGACTACCTCCACTTCAAAACCAGGGAGTTCTAAGCCCACCCCTTTATGGTAAGAACTCACAATTACTCGCTCCGTCCCAACCTCGCTTCTAACCACCTTCACATACTCCTAGGAGGAAAACTTTCCTTTCACTTAAGCACCTGGGCCACCATTTCCAAGGACCAATGGGTTCTGAACATTGTGTCTCAGGGTTACACATTCTCCTTCCACATCCTTCCAACCCCAAAAGGGTTCCCAGATCGAACACCAAATCAGTGGGTAGAGCTTCAAAAGCAAATCCCTTCCCTTCTCTCTTTGGGGGCAGTAGAGCACATTACTGCAGAGCAGATAGGCCAAGGCTTCTACACCAGACTTTTTCTGGTGCCCAGAAAAGACGGCTTTCTACACCAGACTTTTTCTGGTGCCCAGAAAAGAGGGCACCTGGCACCCCATCCTCTATCTATCCATTCTAAACACCTTTCTGGTGACCCTAAAATTCAAAATACTCACCCTTCAGTAGCTGCTAACCATGCTCTCCAAGGATGTTTGGCTAGCCACCCCGGACGTAAAAGAGGCCTACCTCCACATTCCTATCAGGGAGTCCTGCAGAAAATATCTCCGCTTCAGGGCAGGATCTTAACATTTCAGTTCTTTGTGCTTCTCTTTGGCTTATCTACTGCTCCCAGAGTTTTCACAAAATGCCTGGCTCAGGACATTGCCTTTTGCAGACAAAGAAATATTCAAATTTACTCTTACTTGGATGACTGCCTTATTCAGGCAGACAGCCAGGAAAAGCTTCTCAAAGAACTGGTCTTTGTAAAGGACCTACTAACCTCCGTAGGGTACACAGTCAACAAAAAGAAATCCAAACAGGTAACCACCAAAAGGATAATCTTCCTGGGAGCAGGTCTGGACACAGCATCCCAGATGGCATGCCTTGATCCAGAGAAGCACATTTTCCTATCAGCTTACTTCTCTCAACTGGCCACCAGGCCCCATCTTTCTGCAAGGAAAATCCTGCAAGCCCTGGGGTTCATGGCCTCTTGCATACTCCTCATTCCATATGCCAGACTGCGTATGAGGAAACTTCAGTGGTACCTAAAGAGCCTTTGGTGTCAACACTCTCAAGATCTGGAAACTCTTCTGTCTATTATTCCTTGCCTGAGGAAGGCATTTCTTTGGTGGGCAACAGCCTGCTCCCACAACAAGGGACTGCCCTTCTCCCCACACCCTGCCACCCAGGCCCTTACCACAGATGCATCAGACTATGCTTGGGGTGCACACCTGGATGGCAGGTGCATACAGGGCCAATAGAACCCCCAGCAACTCCCCCTGCACATCGATCAAAAAGCGATGATGGCTGTGCAGCAGGCTTTGATAGCTTTCAAAGCCCTTCTCTCTCCAGGGGTTCTCCTGATCAAAACCGACACCACCACTGTGATGTGGTACATCAACAAGCAGGAAGGGACTCACTCCTACCCGCTGTGCAGGCTGGCCATGACCCTTAGGTTCACAGCCTCTTCCATGCAGATGCACCTGTTAGCACAATACCTGCCAGGCTCTCTCAGCTCCCTGGCAGACCAATTAAGCAGAAAGCTCTTGGAACCCCATGAGTGGCAGCTCAAAAGAAACACCACCTTCTTAATGACTCAGTAATGGGGAACCCCCGGAGGTCGACCTCTTTGCCTCCCATACCAACCATCAGCTTAGCAAATTCTGCACCAGGGAGCATCATTGCATGGCTTGGAAAGTGGATGCCCTGTCCTTCCTCTGGGTAAACCTCTCTGTCTGTGCTTTTCCCACCCCTACCTCTCATTCTCAGAGTACTACATAGAATAAGGGAGGAAAAACCAAAGATCATTCTCATAGCCCCAGACTGGCCCAGACAGCACTGTTACCCTTTGCTGTGCAGCCTGTCCCCGCTGCCTCCCTGGAATCTTCCTCAGATTTCAAACCTCCTAACCCAGATGGAAGGGGAATTCAGGGGTCCAGGGAAGAAATAGCCAGGGAATTGTTATGGCTAGGCTTGTAAAGGCCCTAGGGCTGATAGCCTAGTACCAACCTATGCACCCCCAATTGCAGACAGTCAATTTGGCAGCTTGGCTTATACCCTAATCCCTGACCAATCTGCCATCCTCAGTAAACAGGTTCTGGATGTTATCCAAGAGGCCAGACGCCCTAGCACCAGAAAGTCTTATGCAGATAAGTGGAAAAGGTTCTGCGCCTGGATCCAGGCTAAGGGTGGCCAGTATGTCACAGCCCTCCATCCCTCTCATCCTAGATGTACTTAACTGACCTACTACACAGTGGTCTCTCTTTCTCCTCTATAAAAATTCATGCCTCTGCTATTTCTGCTCATTTTCCCACTGAGCAGCCCCTTTTTTCACACCCTCTGATTAAACCATTCCTCAGAGGGGCTAGCAACTTGAGGCCCCCCCAGAAGGGCACCCACACCAGCTTGGGACCTTAACTTTGTGTTGGAAAAGCTCACCCTGCCCCCTTTCAAACCACCTTTTTCTGCAGAGCTAAAATTTCTCTCCTGGAAGACAACCTTCCTCCTGGCCATCACTTCAGCCAGAAGAGTCTCTGAGCTGCAAGCACTCATGGCTGTGGAACCCTTCATTATCTTCCATGCAGACAGGGTATCCCTCAGAACTAGTCCGTCCTTCATGCCCAAGGTGGTGTCCAGTGTGGCTCTCAACATATCCATCCATTTTATAGCCAAACACCATCAAACGCTGTTTCCTATGGCAGTAAATATGAATGCAAAAAGTTCAATGAATGGATCAAGCAAATTCCAAAGCACGAACAGTCCTGTTCACCGATAAAAACTTTTATTGATATTCAACATAAGTAAGCGCTTTCGCCCGAAGGCTTCATCAGACTTATACACATTACAAGACATTCAGGTTATTTAAATAACCCTCCTCAAACCATAATTGGTTAGAAAACGCACATGGTTTCAAGTTCTTATTTAAAGCGCTACAAATCCAATAATATACAACTAGAACTCACAAAGGAAATAAAAATACTGATAAAACATGGATAAGCATATAAAATATTATAAATAAACCTTGCAATAAAATCATGTGTAACACTGTTCAAAACTATAGTCATAAATATGCATATCTATAAAACTAATGCAAAAGCACATAGTAGACATAAAAATGTAGATTAAAACACGTATATATACATCTTTATCTACATAAAGAATATATTCATATACATGTTCATATAACATTCAAGATGTATCAAATTGATGAAAATCTCAGGATAGTCCTAGTGCAAGGGAAGAATATCAATACTTTACTTAGGTCTAAAAATTCTCCTGTTTTTCAAAAAAGGTTTAATCTGGACCTTATCATTCAGGCCCGGTGGTTCATCTGCCCTCCATCTAATTATCCATCTAGATTCACACTCCAAAGTTTTATTTATCAAATCACCCCCTCTAAAACCTTGTACCAAGTTCTGTAAGACACAGAATTTAAAGGTGTAACTGTGCCCTGCTTCTTTGCAGTGTTTAGCTAGGGCATTAAATTCTGAACCCAGCCTGATATGGTAATTGTGTTCCCTAATACGTTCTTTTAGTGTACGATTGGTTTTCCCAATATAGAACGCTGGGCATGAATTACAGCTGGCCAAATAGATAACATTTCTACTGTCACAACTAGTATTAGTGTGAAAATTAAACTTGCGTCCTGTATTTGGGTGTGTGAAGTCTATATCTTGATTTATGTAAGCACATTGATTGCACTTCCCACAGGCTACAGTATTAATATTAGGTCTAAATGTAATACTCCTAAGACTTGCTTGTTTGGGCTTACATAACAAACTTTTCAAATTGGGTCGATTTTTATATACTACCTTGAGTACTGGTCCAACAACTTTACTTACCTCCCTATCTGATAGTAAAATATCCCAGTGTTTAGTCATCAGTCCTTTCATTTCCTGACCTTTACTAAAAAACATAGTGGCTCTAGTCTCATTCATGGATGGTGGTGTCACAACTTCAAGCTGAACAGATTGCTCTGAAAAATAAGGTTTCGCTGTAGTAGTTCTTAAACTATTGACTTCAGCAATTACATTGTCAATCTTTTTTCATCATAACCCCTCTCAATAAACCTCTTTTTCAATTCCTCCACTTCATTCCTATAGCTGTCATCAATAGGATTATGTCTGGACACTCTCATGAATTGTCCTTTCAACACATTGTTAAAGATGTGTTGAGGGTGCATACTTTGTCTATGAAGTAGTGTATTCCTATGACATCCCTTCCTATGAATGGAGGTGTTAAGTAGGCCACTATTCAGTTTGTACACTTCGACATCCAGGTACGAAATCCTATTCCTAGAGAAGTTCAAAGTGAACTTCAGGAAATCAGTTGAATTATCCATGTAGTCTACAAAACTTTTCAATAAATCTTCATCCCCTAGCCAAATGAAGAAGAGGTCGTCCACAAACCTACGGTACATACCCACAAAGTCCTTAAACATAACATTCTCATACATGAACTTGTCTTCCCACGCTGCCATTACAAGGTTGGCGTAGCTATTTGCACAAGATGTGCCCATAGCCACGCCATCCTTCTGGAGGTACATATCATCGTAGGTTTGTGGACAACCTCTTCTTCATTTGGCTAGGGGATGAAGATTTATTGAAAAGTTTTGTAGACTACATGGATAATTCTACTGATTTCCTGAAGTTCACTTTGAACTTCTCTAGGAATAGGATTTCGTACCTGGATGTCGAAGTGTACAAACTGAATAGTGGCCTACTTAACACCTCCATTCATAGGAAGGGATGTCATAGGAATACACTACTTCATAGACAAAGTATGCACCCTCAACACATCTTTAACAATGTGTTGAAAGGACAATTCATGAGAGTGTCCAGACATAATCCTATTGATGACAGCTATAGGAATGAAGTGGAGGAATTGAAAAAGAGGTTTATTGAGAGGGGTTATGATGAAAAAAAGATTGACAATGTAATTGCTGAAGTCAATAGTTTAAGAACTACTAGAGCAAAACCTTATTTTTCAGAGCAATCTGTTCAGCTTGAAGTTGTGACACCACCATCCATGAATGAGACTAGAGCCACTATGTTTTTTAGTAAAGAAGGTCAGGAAGTGAAAGGACTGATGACTAAACACTGGGATATTTTACTATCAGATAGGGAGGTAAGTAAAGTTGTTGGACCAGTACCCAAGGTAGTATATAGAAATCGACCCAATTTGAAAAGTTTGTTATGTAAGCCCAAACAAGCAAGTCTTAGGAGTATTACATTTAGACCTAATATTAATACTGTAGCCTGTGGGAAGTGCAATCAATGTGCTTACATAAATCAAGATATAGACTTCACACACCCAAATACAGGACGCAAGTTTAATTTTCACACTAATACTAGTTGTGACAGTAGAAATGTTATCTATTTGGCCAGCTGTAATTCATGCCCAGCGTTCTATATTGGGAAAACCAATCGTACACTAAAAGAACGTATTAGGGAACACAATTACCATATCAGGCTGGGTTCAGAATTTAATGCCCTAGCTAAACACTGCAAAGAAGCAGGGCACAGTCACACCTTTAAATTCTGTGTCTTACAGAACTTGGTACAAGGTTTTAGAGGGGGTGATTTGATAAATAAAACTTTGGAGTGTGAATCTAGATGGATAATTAGATGGAGGGCAGATGAACCACCGGGCCTGAACGATAAGGTCCAGATTAAACCTTTTTTGAAAAGCAGGAGAATTTTTAGACCTAAGTAAAGTATTGATATTCTTCCCTTGCACTAGGACTATCCTGAGATTTTCATCAATTTGATACATCTTGAATGTTATATGAACATGTATATGAATATATTCTTTATGTAGATAAAGATGTATATATACGTGTTTTAATCTACATTTTTATGTCTACTATGTGCTTTTGCATTAGTTTTATAGATATGCATATTTATGACTATAGTTTTGAACAGTGTTACACATGATTTTATTGCAAGGTTTATTTATAATATTTTATATGCTTATCCATGTTTTATCAGTATTTTTATTTCCTTTGTGAGTTCTAGTTGTATATTATTGGATTTGTAGCGCTTTAAATAAGAACTTGAAACCATGTGCGTTTTCTAACCAATTATGGTTTGAGGGGGGTTATTTAAATAACCTGAATGTCTTGTAATGTGTATAAGTCTGATGAAGCCTTGAGCGCTTACTTATGTTGAATATCAATAAAAGTTTTTATCGGTGAACAGGACTGTTCGTGCTTTGGAATTTGCTTGATCCATTCATTGAACTTTTTGCTTTCATATTTACTGCCATAGGAAACAGCGTTTGATGGTGTTTGGCTATAAACTTTATTTTTCGATAACTCTGGTTCCGTTCTCTGTTGGCGTGCTGTTCTGCATTTGGATCTTTTTATATCCATCCATTTGCCCACCTTCTTTCCTAACCCCCAAAACAAGGGAAAAAGGATTCTGCACTCTCTAGATGTGCACAGACAGCTCAGATACTATCTGGACAGGACTAAACCCTTCAGAAAGTCTGATCAATTGCCGGTAGCTTTGCTTCAGGGACAGAAGGCAAAACAGTCTCCAAGCAAGCCATTTCAAAATGGATAGCACTCTGCATCAATTTCTGCTACAAACAGCATGGCAAGCTTCCCCCCATGGGGGTCAGGACACACTCCACCAGAGCAGCCTCCACCTCTGCAGCTTTCCTCACAGGAGTCTCCACCAGGGTCGTCCTGGAGGCTGCCACCTGGACATCTGTTCACACTTTTACCAAGCATTACCACCTACCTCTTCTCTCCAAATCCAGGGCAGGGTTTGCCTCTGCAGTCTTGCAGGGCATGCTAGCCAGCCCCTACCTTCCTGGAGTGCCTCCACCCATTTCTTCAGCTTTGTGAATCTACCCAAATGTAATGACTGCAACAGTGAAACACAAACATAGTACAGTTGTGTACACTTATCATAAATGTAGATGTTCAAGTGCATTTACTGTTGCAGTCCTGGTTTCCCTCCCTCCATCCCTCATTTCTCTTTTTCTTCCTTTTCTTTTTTCTTGTTGTTCTCCTTTACTTACAAGGGACATTTTGGTATTTATTTTCCACTGGTGGGGGATGTCCTTCATGGATGCATCTGCAGTCATAACAAGTGGGTTGTCCTGTCGTCAGGCAGCCCTGCAGTCGGCCGGATTCCAAAGTCCGGGTCCGGCTTCGGCTGATGTCGCACTCCTCCCGACGTCATCTCTGTTGGTCTTCGGGTATAAAAGCATCAGCCGACGCCATTTTCCTCAGTCTTTCTTGCCGCGGCTCAAGCAGAAGCTGTTCGCAAGTGCCGGTCGGTCGGATCCAGAGATTACTTCTACCGAATACTACTTCGAAGACTTCTAAAGCTAAGTACCCCGTTGGGGACTCTTTCTTGCCTCAGCCGATGTCAGAAAAAGTTAACAATTGTTTAACCTGTGGGAAACAAATACCTCATAAAGATTTCCACTCTTACTGTCTGCCTTGTTTAGGCCCAGACCACGACGTAGCAGCCTGTTCGGCCTGTGCCTCTTTCAACCGACGAACGCTTAGGCGTCGGTCGGAGTTTGCAGAACAGTTTTTCGGTACTGATTTTGCGTACATTATGCCGTCGGATCTTCCGACTACCCAATCTACCAAAAAACGCAAAGATAAAGACCGACACTCGCGGTCCGCGGTTTCGGCCGAAACCACGGTAAAGCAAACATGAGTGTCTCGGTTTCGGCGAAACCGAAAACTGATCAAAGTACAGCTGAACCTATTCTTACAACTGAGGCCCCTGCTACAACTCTTGAATCGACCTCAGAAATTGTACCCACTACGGTGGTTGACTTATCAGACACCATCCCTTGGATGTCTCTACCCCAGCACGTGGTGCTGCTAGGCCTCAGCAGCCATGTCCATTAAGGCCTTCGCCAGGGCTAAAGCAGCCAAGACTACTAAATCAGTGCCTGTTAAACCCCCACATCCAGGCCCTCTTCTAGTTCTCAAATGCTTTCTTTGGCAGAAGATTTAATTTCTTTAATTAGAGGATCTCAATCTCACCCAGACAGGGCCTCTCAGCCCCAGAGAAGAGACCTAGGGCAGAGCCCCCTGAGCCAGTGTCTTCTGATGATTCTGCTGATGAATCAGACATAACTGACCAGCCAGAGGCTCCCTTCTCCAATTTTGAAGATTCTGATGCTGAAGAATCCATTCCAGCTGCTTCCCCACCAGAAGAATTCTCCTTTGGGGAAACCTTGCATGCCATGCGAGAACAGTTCCAATGGCAGCAACAGGATTTTTCAGACTCCAGAAAAAGACTTAGGACCTTTCTGCACCTCCCACAGCACAGGCCCTTGGCTATTCCTCCTGTTCTCTCTGTGGTGGATGATGCTTTCAATGATGTTTGCTCCGCTCCAGACTCTTTACCCCCAGCCCCTGCCAAACCAGACAGATTTTACAGGGTGCCAGATACTCATCACCACCTTTACAAGGCCCCTCTTGCAGACCCAGAAACTATATCCCAGGGTCCCAAGGCAGTAGCCGACCACAGCTAAAACCCTATTCCTTCTGAAAGGGAAGCAAGGTCATTAGACAGATGGGGTAAAAGGTCTACACTTCAGCTACTCTCTCAGCTAGAGCTTTAAACTGTCAGTTTCACATGATACAATACCAAGAGTTTATGCTTGATCAGTTAACTAAAAACTAACCACTGATGAATCTCTTGATAAGAAATATGTATTAGAGATGGTAAATAACATACAACAAGTTAGCAACCATTCCTTAAAATGTGGCTATGATGCACTGGAGGCTTCATTTAGATCAGCCATGACAGGCACAGTGATAAGAAGGCATGCATGGCTAAAGGAACAAGCTTTACGGATCAAGTTAAAGCTAAGTTGCTAGATGCTCCTATGGACAAGACAAGTTTGTTTGGTACACCTGCCCAGCAGGTTATGAAGAAAATGGAAGAAAAGGCAAAATCTGTTCAAACTGTCAAAGATTTCTTGCAGGTTCAACCCCAAGGTTTAGCAGGAACTGGCCTGCCAAAATTGGTCCTTTCCTGACTCCACAAAATTTCAAAGGGGCAGGAATAGGCGTTCCAGAGGCAGAAACCAATCCAGAGGAGGGGCCTACAGAGGACGACAGTGGCAAGGTAACAACAGAGGCACAGACACAGCCACTGCCACTACATCAGCACAACCACAGTGACTTAATCCTAACTCCGCCTACCAGGGAACAAATAGCAGCTCCTCTAGGCGGAAAGTTAACCTTATTTTCAAAGAACTGGCACTACATAACAAAAGACAAGTGGATTTTACAAACCATAGATCAAGGTTACCGGTTTCACTTCCACACTCTACCAGTCAAAGAGGAATGCCAAATCTACCTCCAAATCAAAAACAGAGGCTCTCGCCAGATAATGGAGTTAGCAAACATGAGAGCTGTGGAAAGAGTGCCAACAGCAGAACAAGGAAAGGGGTTCTATTCCAGACTATTCCTAGTTCCAAGAAAGGAAAAAGTTGGAGACCAATTCTCGACCTGTCCACCTTAAATACATACATCATTGTCCCAAAATTCAAAATGCTGACCCTACAGCAACTTCTTCCCATGCTTGGCAAGGAGTCTTGGCTGGTAACTCTAGATCTCAAGGAGTCATATCTGCACGTCCCATTCGAACAATCTGCAGAAGATACCTCAGATTTCTTGCAGGATCAGAGCACTATCAATTCTCAGCATTGCCCTTTGGCTTATCTACTGCCCAGAGTATTCACAAAATGCCTGGCATCAGTAATCGCCCATTGCAGACTACAGAATTCAAATTTACCCATACCTGGACGACTGCCTACTACAAGGGACAACAAAAGCAAGCTGACAACAGATTTACAAAGGGTCATTTACTTGCTACAAGGACTGGGATACACAGTCAATTTACAAAAGTCAAGGCTGATACCATCCCAAACAAGGACATTCTTGGGCGTGGAATTGGACACAGTACAACAAATGGCATTCCTGACTACAGAAAAACAAAAAGAACTTCCTCTTTACTTCTTGGCACTAACAAAACTGAACAAGTTAACAGCAAGAAAAGTTCTGCAGGCCTTGGGCTTCATGGCATCATGCATAATCTTGGTCCCATTTGCCAGACTACATATGAGGAAACTACAGTGGTACCTAAAGAATTTATGGTCCCAACACAGACACAGTCTAGAAACAGAAATCCCACTAATTCCATGCTTAAAACAGGAGTTCCTATGGTGGGCTCAGACATGCCAGTCAAACCCAGGCCTACCCTTTCGCAGATGTCAACCAAGCCAGACCATCACAACAGACGCTTCAGACCTAGGATGGGGGGCCCACATGCTGGACAAATGCGTGCAAGGATTGTGGGCACAGGATCAACTTCACCTACACATCAATCTAAAAGAAATGCTGGCAGTAAAACTGGCAATCCAAAAGTTCAAACCATTCCTCAGAGGGCCAGTTGATGATAAGGACAGACAACACCACAGTCATGTGGTACATCAACAAACAGGAGGCACTCATTCATACCCCTATGCAGAATGACCTTGGAGCTGTGGACCCTGGCACTCAGCTACAACATTCAGTTACAGGCAATATTTGTACCGGGAAAGACAATACTCTAGCAGACATATTAAGCAGAACCACTTCGGATGCCCACGAATGGAAGCTGCACCCGGACATCTTCAAGACCATCTCAAAGAAATGGGGGATGCCACAGATAGACCTATTCGCATCACCTCTCAATCACCAGCTCAAAAATTCTGCACAAGGACATTCCACCCACTAGCATGGAAAGTGGACTCACTCTCCTTCAACTGGAAAGGCCTAACAGCATATGCATTCCCACCTCTTCCTTTGATACACAAGGTACTACTAAAAATCAAGGAAGAACGCCCAAGGATAATCCTGATAGCTCCAAACTGGCCAAGACAACACTGGTACCCACTACTGAAGAGCATGTCTCGGAACAGTATGTGGCCAATACCCTGATGCCTTTGATGTTAACTCAGAACAACTACAGCATCATACATCCAAACCTAAAACGCTGCAACTGACTGCATGGAACATCACATAGCAGCAGCTAATCCAGAACTTTCCCAAAGAGTTAAAGACATTATTCTTGAAGCACGCAGACCTTCAACAAGAAGGAACTATGCTGGAAAATGGAAAAGGTTTGTCATTTGGAGTACGGAAAGAGGAAAAGATGTGTCAAACATAGATATGCCTAACATTCTGGAGTATCTGGCGAACTTCTTCATTCAGGCCTGTCCTACTCCTCCATCAAGATACATGCATCAGCTATTTCAGCAGAATACAGCTTTGATCCACCTGTTTTTTCGCACCCTTTGCTCAGGCAGTTCCTCAGAGGAATCAAGAATGTAAAACCTCCAAGGAAACCACCATTACCAGCTTGGGATTTAAACTTTGTGCTAGAAAAGTTGACACTATCACCCTTTGAACCAGCAGCAACAGCAGACCTACAACACCTGTCATGGAAAACTGCTTTCCTACTGGCAATTACTTCAGCAAGGAGGGTTTCAGAACTACAGGCCTTAATGGCAGTGCAACCCTTCCTAATCTTCCACCAAGATAGTGTCCATGAGGACTAATCCTACATTTATGCCCAAGGTGGTATCCAGAGTATCTTTAAACCAGGCAATCCACCTACCTACCTTCTTTCCCAACCCACAAAACTGGGGAAAGAATACTGCATACCTTGGATGTACATAGACAGCTACGCTACTACTTGGACAGAACAAAAATAGCAGAAAGACTGACCAACTTTGTAGCCTATGCAGCGGAAGGGAAGGAAAAGCTATTTCCAAACAGACAATCTCCAAATGGATAGGAAACTGCATACGATACTGTTACTCCTTCCATGGAAAACCAATTCCACAGAACATAAGACCTCATTCTACAAGGGCAGCAGCCACTACCACAGCCTTCTTACGAGGAGTGGCAACCAAAGACATTATTGAGGCGGCTACTTGGACCTCCGTGCATACATTTGCCAAGCATTATAATTTGCCTCTATATTCCAGATCCCGAGCAGGATTTGCCACTGCTGTACTGCAAGGGATCCTAAACACACCATAATCTACTTTTATCCTCCTCCCTAGTTGGCTATGGTATTCTACCCACTTGTTATGACTGCAGATGCATCCATGAAGGACATAGTACAGTTTTGTACCTACCATAAATGTAGATGTCCGAACTGGATAGCATCTGCAGTCAAGATACCTCCGCCTTCCCTCTGTGGTACTCCTAGGGTGTTTACCCTCCTAATAGCTAGCTGTTGGGGAGTCTTTATGGTCTATTTGTTTGTATATATGTACATATATGCTTATTTTTTGTGTTTACCTCTATCTATTTGGAAACATTGGCATCTATCCAAATTTTAGCCTGCAAGAGGGCTACTGGCATCTGGGGCAAGAAACACTGAGGAAAATGGCGTCGGCTGATGCTTTTTATGCCAAGACCAACAGAGATGACGTCGGGAGGAGTGCGACATCAGCCGAAGCCGGACCCGGACTTTGGAATCCGGCCGACTGCAGGGCTGCCTGACGACAGGACAACCCACTTATTATGACTGCAGATGCTATCCAGTTCGGACATCTACATTTATGGTAGGTACAAAACTGTACTTTCTACCACCAGAGCCTGGCCTCCTACTTTGGGGGCTCTTGACAGGTTAGGGCAAGAAAAACTGATGTAATGGTGTCAGATGCCTTCCTTTATAGCACTGACGACCTGACATCAGTCCTCAAGTGACAGCAACCGATGCAGAAATACTAAGTCTATGGTATTCAGGCCGGCCGAGGGCTACCCTGGCAGGGATAATCCAAATGTGATGACTGAAACAGTGAATACACTCTAACATCTACATTTATAGTAAGTGAACACAACTCTACCTTTTCTGTCTAGAACCTAGCAAAGAAGAGCAGATTCTACATTTACTGGATGTGCATAGGCATCTTGGGCATTATTTTGATAAAACTAAGTCCTTTCTGAAAGTTTAGTCAGCTGTTTATTTCCTATGCTGGGATGAAGAAAGATCAACTTGTGTCTAAATAGACTATTTCCACATGGTTATCTTCTGATATGTTTTGTTGCACTCATTATAGTAAAACCATTTCAAGCAGTGTTAAGGCATATTCTACTTGACTGACCGCTTATTGCAAAGGAATGGACTCTTTATTGTGGAGGCAGCAAATTGGTCTTCTAGCCACCCTTTTTAAAAGCACTACAGACTGCATTCCTTTTCTAGATCTATAGCAAGTTTTATAAAAACCATTCTTCAGAGGTTCTGGGAACCATAACCTTTCTCCTCCCAGGTGGAGTAAGCGTTGGTGTTCTACCCATATGCTGCTACAGCAGTGGGAATAATGAACATAATACAGTAGTGTAATGTACACTTACCAAGAACAGTAGATCTTTGAATTCCTCACTGCTGTAATAGCAGCACACACCTGCTATCCCCCAATTCTTCCTTGTACTTAGTTTTGAGATTCTGTTATGGTGATGGTTTTGTTGATTTTATTTGTTTGCTAGGGATCCTTTCTCAGTCAGTGCTCCCTACGTTTTGTGGGGCAAGAAAGACTTGAAGGTTTTCAGTCGCTTTGACTGCTTTTATACCTTCTGTCAGTTGTGGGATAGCCTATGAGCAGCCAGAGCAACTATGTGGAAGGGCTATGAAGACTGGCCCCCAAAAAAAACCCCTTTTTCTCTTAAAATTGGCCCCCTTTTTTTTTTCCTGGGCAAGAAATTTCAAAAACCAAAAAAAAAACTGTTCAGACCTAGGATGGGGGCCCACATGCTGGACAAATGCGTGCAAGGATTGTGGCACAGGATCAACTTCACCTGCACATCAATCTAAAAGAAATGCTGGCAGTAAAACTGGCAATCCAAAAGTTCAAACCATTCTCAAAGAGGCCAGTTGATGATAAGGACAGACAACACCACAGTCATGTGGTACATCAACAAACAGGGAGGCACTCATTCATACCCCTATGCAGAATGACCTTGGAGCTGTGACCCTGGCACTCAGCTACAACATCCAGTTACAGGAATATTTGTACCGGAAAGACAATACTCTAGCAGCATATTAAGCAGAACCACTCGGATGCCCAGAATGAAGCTGCACCCGGACATCTTCAAGACCATCTCAAAGAAATGGGGAATGCCACAGATAGACCTATTCGCATCACCTCTCAATCACCAGCTCAAAAATTTGCACAAGGACATTCCGCCCACTGCATGATTTGACCATCTCTTCACTGGAAAGGCCTAACAGCTACTTCCACCTCTTCCTTTGATACACAAGGTACATATAATCAAGGAAGAACGTCCAAGGATAATCCGATGTCCAAACTGGCCAAGACAAACTGGTACCACTACAGAGCATGCTGAACAATAGTGGCCAATACCCTGATCCTTTGATTTAACTCAGAACAACTAAGATATAATCCAAACCTAAACGCTGAACTGATGCATGGAACATCATTGAGATAATCCAGAATTTCAAAGAGTAAAGAATTATTCTTGAACGACTTCAACAGAGGAACTATGCTGGAAATGTAAAAGTTTGTTTATTGCATTTTGCATTAGTAAAGAGATAAAAGATATGTCATATTAAGTAGATATGCATATTTATGACTATAGTTTTGAACAGTGTTACACATGATTTTATTGCAAGGTTTATTTATAATATTTTATATGCTTATCCATGTTTTATCAGTATTTTTATTTCCTTTGTGAGTTCTAGTTGTATATTATTGGATTTGTAGCGCTTTAAATAAGAACTTGAAACCATGTGCGTTTTCTAACCAATTATGGTTTGAGGAGGGTTATTTAAATAACCTGAATGTCTTGTAATGTGTATAAGTCTGATGAAGCCTTCGGGCGAAAGCGCTTACTTGTGTTGAATATCAATAAAAGTTTTTATCGGTGAACAGGACTGTTCGTGCTTTGGAATTTGCTTGATCCATTCATTGAACTTTTTGCTTTCATATTTACTGCCATAGGAAACAGCGTTTGATGGTGTTTGGCTATAAACTTTATTTTTCGATAACGCTGGTTCCGGTCTCTGTTGGCGTGCTGTTCTGCATTTGGATCTTTTTATATCCATCCATTTGCCCACCTTCTTTCCTAACCCCCAAAACAAGGGAAAAAGGATTCTGCACTCTCTAGATGTGCACAGACAGCTCAGATACTATCTGGACAGGACTAAACCCTTCAGAAAGTCTGATCAATTGCCGGTAGCTTTGTTTCAGGGACAGAAGGCCAAACCGTCTCCAAGCAAGCCATTTCAAAATGGATAGCACTCTGCATCAGTTTCTGCTACAAGCAGCATGGCAAGCTTCCCCCCATGGGGGTCAGGACACACTCCACCAGAGCAGCCTCCACCTCTGCAGCTTTCCTCAGAGGAGTCTCCACCAGGGTCGTCCTGGAGGCTGCCACCTGGACATCTGTTCACACTTTTACCAAGCATTACCACCTACCTCTTCTCTCCAAATCCAGGGCAGGGTTTGCCTCTGCAGTCTTGCAGGGCATGCTAGCCAGCCCCTACCTTCCTGGAGTGCCTCCACCCATTTCTTCAGCTTTGTGAATCTACCCAAATGTAATGACTGCAACAGTGAAACGCAAACATAGTACAGTTGTGTACACTTACCATAAATGTAGATGTTCAAGTGTATTTACTGTTGCAGTCCTGGTTTCCCTCCCTCCATCCCTCATTTCTCTTTTTCTTCCTTTTCTTTTTTCTTGTTGTTCTCCTTTACTTACAAGGGACATTTTGGTATTTATTTTCCACTGGTGGGGGTTCTACCACCAGAGCCTGGCCTCCTACTTTGGGGGCTCTTGACAGGTTAGGGCAAGAAAAACTGATGTAATGGTGTCAGATGCCTTTCTTTATAGCACTGACGACCTGACATCAGTCCTCAAGTGACAGCAACCGATGCAGAAATACTAAGTCTCTGGTATTCAAGCCGGCCGAGGGCTACCCTGACAGGGATAATCCAAATGTGATGACTGAAACAGTGAATACACTCTAACATCTACATTTATAGTAAGTGTACACAACTCTACCTTAGAACCTAGCAAAGAAGAGCAGATTCTACATTTACTGGATGTGCATAGACAACTTGGGCATTATTTTGATAAAACTAAGTCCTTTCTGAAAGTTTAGTCAGCTGTTTATTTCCTATGCTGGGATGAAGAAAGATCAACTTGTGTCTAAATAGACTATTTCCACATGGTTATCTTCTGATATGTTTTGTTGCACTCACTATAGTAAAACCATTTCAAGCAGTGTTAAGGTATATTCTATTTGACTGACCGCTTATTGCAAAGGAATGGACTCTTAAGTATTGTGGAGGCAGCAAATTGGTCTTCTAGCCACCCTTTTTAAAAGCACTACAGACTGCATTCCTTTTCTAGATCTATAGCAAGTTTTATAAAAACCATTCTTCAGAGGTTCTGGGAACCATAACCTTTCTCCTCCCAGGTGGAGTAAGCGTTGGTGTTCTACCCATATGCTGCTACAGCAGTGGGAATAATGAACATAATACAGTAGTGTAATGTACACTTACCAAGAAAAGTAGATCTTTGAATTCCTCACTGCTGTAATAGCAGCACACACCTGCTATCCCCCAATTCTTCCTTGTACTTAGTTTTGAGATTCTGTTATGGTGATGGTTTTGTTGATTTTATTTGTTTGCTAGGGATCCTTTCTCAGTCAGTGCTCCCTACGTTTTGTGGGGCAAGAAAGACTTGAAGGTTTTCAGTCGCTTTGACTGCTTTTATACCTTCTGTCAGTTGTGGGATAGCCTATGAGAGCAGCCAGAGCAACTATGTGGAAGGGCTATGAAGACTGGCCAGCTGCTCTATTGCTCTATCCTGGGCAAGATACAAACCATCTGATGTTGCTGCAGTGGAAATAATGCAGTGAGCAATTCGAACATCTAATGTTATTGGTAAGTGTAACTTACATAACTGTACTTTATATTGGACTACAGAAATGTACAAATCAACGTAGGATCATTAATGAATGGTAGAGGGTTAGTGAGGAGCTACAGATGCAGTTGTATTTTAGTCTGTTTAGTCTATGCAGGGGGTAGTATGGGTGGACACAGACAGTAGTGAAGCAATAATCACAGTGTAGCAGCAGAAATGTCAGCTTTATTATGATCAACCTGATCTAGTGTTTCATTAGGATCTACAACTCAGAGTTTACATGCCTCCCCATGTCTGTGTGGGTTTTCGCTGGGGACTCCAGTTTCTTCCCGCATCCCAAAGATATTCCAGCAACTGAATTCATGAGGTAGTAAACTCTGCATAGGCAGGGATATGTGTGTGTTGGGTTGCATCCCTTGTTGAATTTGATTTGGCAGTGTTAAAGCTCATTAGGCTGTAGTTAATTTTCCCTCCCTATCTCCTTCGACTGCTATCTCCTCAGATTGTATTTTCCTCCGTTCTGACTTTAAAATTTGATATACATAGAAAAAACCTACTCCTTTTCGTTTATATATTTATATACTAATTAACAGCATTAAGAGATTTGGTTTTAATAAATTTAAGTACTACTATCGGGGTACTTAGTCAGTTACTCATTCTCTGTTGGTGTTTTTTTTTTTCTTGCAGTGAAATTAATGGTCCTAGATTAGCAGATAAACAAGATGGGTCTGAGAAAATATTTCACAAATGCTCTAAATGTGGCTACAAATTTCCTCCCCAGGAAATGCATGACTTTTGAGTCGTGTCTAGGGCCAGAACACTTTTCAGCAGACTGTACCATCTGTAAGGCCTTTGGGGCTAGATCTTTTTCTGACTGCCATAATAAATTGGTTATTCAGGTCATTCTTTCTCTCCCTAGATCCAGCCACAGCAAAACCTAGAAAAGAGAAGTTCATAAATAGAGATGTCAGCCAGAGAACAGGAGCTGAAAAAATATGATTCTGGTCTCTCTTCTGCACCTATGGTACCCATGTGGATCGTAAGAGAGCTGCCTTGGAGCTAATAATTATTTCAGGCAAGTCTCAGAAACCATCAGAGAGCAGACATTCTTCAGAAAAAGTTTTTTGCTCCTGCAACAACCTCAAGATGTCAGGTCCTTTAGAAGTGTTGGCAACAGTGACAAGAAAAATATAACATAAGCCCTTTATAAGGACTCTGTTTTAATTGGGAGCCATCCCATCTTCTTCTTTATAAATGGTGGATCAAGTTAGCCCTTCCTTCCCTGTCCCTGTTGTGGATCTGGTCTTAAATATTTTAATGTCCTCCACCCAGTGTGAACAGCAGTGAGATCAGAGTTAAACCCTGATGCACGCACACCCACTCACAATGACAAACCCCTCTGTGAAGACCGAACACTGTTCATACTTGAGTCACTGGGTCCTTGTACATAACCTCACTAATTCTAATAATGTTTGTGGGACTTCCAATAGCAGGACATCCCAAATCAGCTTTCTTGGGACTTTGTTGTATTCCTTCTCTAAGTCTAGGAATGGCCAGTTGGACTCTTTCCTCATCTCTAACTTCTTAACAGTCTGTCTCATTGCCAATAGCTGGTTGTTTGTGCTGCATCCTGATCTGAATTGCTCATCTCCCATCTTACTTTCTGCTACTGTACATATTCGTTTATCAATCACCCTGTCCAGAACTTTCATGCAGTGGGATAGGAGTTTGATACATGTGTATTGCCCACAGTTGTGGATGCCTCCTTTGTACTTGTACACTGGCATTAATATGCTTATTCTCCAGTAATAAG
Organism: Protopterus annectens; assembly: GCF_019279795.1. Taxonomy (NCBI): domain Eukaryota; kingdom Metazoa; phylum Chordata; order Ceratodontiformes; family Protopteridae; genus Protopterus; species Protopterus annectens. The sequence continues at coordinate 976,047,263 of NC_056727.1, read as the reverse complement.
TGCTGTCTCATTCTCTCCATACTGCCCTTAGGAGTCAGTTCTCACCTATCTGACCTAACCTGAGCCTGCTGCTTTCCCTGACTTTATTTTCCTTAGTGTTGTTCTTTTTTTCTTTTGCGGTGGGCTTCTCCTCTTTCATCATAGATTTTGTCTGGGGCAGTACAGCTTCTATGGGCTTTCTTCATTCAGAAGCTGCTGGAAGTACTCCTTCCATCTGCCTTTGATTTCCTGTGGACTGGTGAGCAGGTTGTTACTGGCATCCTTTAAGAAGGGTGTCTGACTGCCTTCTTTATCTTTCTGTGTTTGCCTTGCAACTTGATAAGGGTTCTTTGTGCCATCTACTGAGTCACTTTCCAGAAGCTGGTAGAGCGCCTCTGATGCCTTGTTCTTTGTTATGCCAACTCCCCTCTTAGCCACTTTGTTAACCTGGTCCATCTTTTCTACCTCCCACTTTTTCCTGCACTCTTTCTTTGGATGACTTCCTGGACTTCTGCATTCCACCACCAACTTTCCTTATTTCCATACCTGCCTCAGCCACATATCTGTTTTATAGCCCTCACGTGTGATGCTTGGAGGCGCTGCCATTCTTCTACAAATCCACTTATTTCCTCTTTTTCATGAGGCACTAGAGCTCAGAGTAATTCCTTGAACTCATGTGCTTTATCTTTAGTCAAATTCCAGGTCTTCAGCATAGTCTCTGTTGACCACTGCCTGCAGCTGATTGTGGCAACCAGTAGTTTATGTTGTGGGCTGACTGTTTCATTGGGATGACTTTGCAATTGCTAATTTTACTTCCTGCCCTTTATTTACTAGGAAGAAGTCTACTTTAGTTGCATGTTGGCCACTCTTTTTTTGGTCTTGACTATGTTTTGCTTAACCATGTGTTGGCCGTCATCAAGCCATTTGCCAGCTGCAAGTCTAGAATGGTCTCACCTTCTTTTTTTATTGCCCAGGCAGTCCCCATACCTTGTTTTACTTGTCCCATTATGTGCATTCAGGTCCTTTATCATTACCAATTCACGTTGTCCTGCCTTATCTTATAGGTCATACAGCTGTTGTCTAAATGCACTGTTTACCTCTCTATCATATCCCTGCTGAGGGGCATAGGCTGAGATTATGAATAGTGCCCAACCATTAGGATTGAGTCTGATTGCCATGTGTCTGTAACTAATTCTGATGACTTCCATCACTGTCTTCTGAGGCCTCTTCCTCACCACAATTCTCGCACCATTTCTATCTTGTCCTACTGAGTAGTAGACTCTGGAGTCTGAAGTCAAGTGACCCTGCCCCTTCCATTTTTGGTCTCCTGGATGCATAGGGTGTCCAGCCTCCTCCTCCTCATGTCATCCACTTCTAAGCTTTGTTCTGACAGTGAAACCTACATTGTGTAGCAATTCTTAGTTTGTTTAGCAGGTTGATGGGTTTCACATCCAGCTTTTGCTCAACAAAACTATCCCAGGTAATCCAAGCTTGGGCAACTGTAGGTTATTGACCAAGGGCTTATGGGCTTTTGGTGGGCGCACACTGGCCAGTAAGGGCACATACACCCCTGCCACCATTAGCTTCGATCCCTGCCATAGGTTGGAGTAAACCAGGTCCTCATTCCAATTATTAATGGCAAATAGCTATGCCCATTTGGTGACATTAATCAACTAGAGCCATGTTTTACACTGTTGAATGGCTAGGCCTGACGCAGTAAGCAGTCTGTGATCCATGATGCCCTTCCGTATTACTGCTGCAGTATTCTTAACTGAAGGGATCTCCTGCCAAGGATAGCCAAATTTCTGGCCAGTATATCAAAACTTTTAGCACTTGTAGGTGCTGTACATCACATGTACACTTACTTTGCAAGGCATAGGGCATAAAGGTGATGTATAGATGCACACCCTCAGAATTCTTTGCCACCATGCCAAATACCATGAATGAACACCTTTCTTCTGTGCTGGGTACAAAGCCATGTTTTCAGATAAGTGCCCTGTTTGGGTTTCTCCTTATCAATTTTCTTTGGTATTGGTTGGTTTCATGTCATCCGGAAAGGGAAGATGTCCATATGGGAGGCAGATTCCTTATAAAGACCATCATGACCAGTGTCTGTTCCATTTGAGTGCTTCCCATGATCATACACAGTGTTCCATCTGCCAAGCTTTTCTCCCTAAGTCACTATAGTCATCTGTCCTCCTTTATCAAGTTACCTTTTAAACCAATGTCTTAAGCTGTTTGCTCAAGGTGCTATAGCAGAGTCTTTTATATCCTGATAGAGAGAGCCATCTGCCAAGAAAAAGGCCAAAAAACTTGTCTGATATGGCTGATGTCCAGCCTCCCCCAGACATGTCTCTCAAGGCTATTGAAAGCCCAGAGGATTGTCCATTGGTTGCTTCAGATTCCTCTGCCTTGACCCTGTTAGAGGCCTGCATGGATCCAGCTTCTCTCACATCCTCAGAGGCTTTACATATGTCTGCACCAGATGTTGAGGGGGAGCCCTGGCTGATTTTGTCTGAGGGACTGTGGAGGATTCTACATATCTTAGTGAGGGAGGAGATCCCTACTATGCTTATTGAGTGTCGCCAATGGTCTGACCCTCCTAGGTGTTTTCTGCGGATGCCCTGCAGAAAAAGAAACGGAAAACCAAATATAAATTAAAACTCAAACAGTTGTAAACAAAACAAGCAAGACAAAAGGACAGCTGCCAAAAAGAATGACATGTCTGACACCCAATATGAAAAAAATAGTGCTTTTGTTCCTTTATTACACGGAACTTCATCAGATAATATTGCTGTTGAAAATACACTCTTAAATAAAAAGGCTCATCCAATCAGAAAGCAAAATCAATTAAGAAAATAGACTCATAAAATTATAAAAAAATACTTTGAATCAATAATGTATAATTAATATACAGCAAAAAGCACTAACTAGCAATTGACATTTCAACGTCCTAGTAATCATACATATTCATATTTTGTCTGCTTTCAAAGATAATAAACTAATTATAGAAATGTTGTCATTAATTCCTGGAAATTGTATAGCCTTATGTAAAATATGCCAATATGTTCCGCCATATTTAAGGTAAGATGACCAATTTCCTCAGCTGCTGTTCACAACTACCTTTTCTAAAATGCTGAAAACAAATGTATTGAAATTCTGGCAGTTATTTGCATGCCTGTATAACGTGCTGGTGTTGTCTTTCTTCTTAATTGCCTAAGTGTGTTTGTAAATTCTTTTCTTAAGTAGGTTTTCTGTCTTTCCTATATAAAAGGCAGAACATGACAAGCAAATTGCCACGTATACCACCCCTCTTGTATTACAATCAAAACTCCCTTGTATGGGAAAATCTTTTTTGAAATTTCCTGTTGTAATGTTAGTAGTCTTGTAACCAGCATTGTTTGCAGGCACCACAATTTTTCATCTTCCCTAATTTTCAGTGGCCCACCTTTACATTGCCATTTTTCTCAAACATATTTTTCATGTTCTTTATCCTCTTGTAAACAGTTTTAGGTGCTGGACCCAGCTTGTTTATCAACTTAAACACTCCAAAAACACCACTCCAGTTTTTTTCAATAATGGTTTTAATAGCAGAATTTGGGTCGAAGGTCAAAATGTAAGTCGTGCCACTATCAAAATCATTTTTAACTGATTTGAACTTAGTCAGGGTACCTCAATAAAGGGGCATAATGAGTGTTTCTATCCCTCAAAACGATAGCCCCCTGTTTATCCAACAGAAGTGCGGGGTAATTCCTTTGTTTAAACATTCCCTTCAAATTGTCAAGTTGTCATCGGCAGCTAATGTTGATTATCTAATCATTTCACCCTTTGCTATATTCCTTTTATGCCAGAAGGGTGGTTACTGTCATAATAAAGAAAACTATATGAATAAGTCTGCTTTCTATAAATAGATGATGTGAACTGCCTTTCTTGTTTGTTGTTGTAAAGATGTATATCCAAATAAAAGGAACCAAACATATTCCCCCTGTAGTTAAGGATCCCCAATAAGAATGGCAGGATTTTACTGAGGGTTTGTTTCATGCTTTGTCTTTAAAACCTCCTCAACGCGTGTGTTCCTGCCACACTCCCTGGTCTTCCACTCCTCTTAAGAGACCTAGGGAACTTGAGTTCTCTGATTAAGATCAAGATTCTGGTGAAGAGTCCTTAGCCTACTGTTCTCAAATCCCTTTCCCCTTGGACTGTGGTTCAGAGGAAGAGAATTCTGTTAGTCCAGATTCCCTTAAGAGGAACTCTCCTTTGGGGACTTGGACCATCATTGAAGCTGCTACTCGATCCTGTGTTCATACCTTCACTAGTAGGAGGTTATTTCCGGGACTAGAGCTGGCTTTGCCAGGGCTGTCCTGCATGGATTTCTGGTGGGCCCTTAAGTGCTGTCTTCCTCTTGAGCTTTTGTACTCTCCCTTCAGTTAGGAATACTGCAACAGTGATATAGAAGGACATAGTACAGTTGTATAAAATCTTATAACAGTGGATGTGCTTTTCTTCACTTTTGCAGTATTCGCTCCCTCCCTACTGCCCCCTCTGCTCTAGCCTGTTCTTTCTTGCCCTCCTGGCTGAGGGGCTCTTCTCTGTTTTCTCCTCCTGGATGTGCACATGATCTGTGTTGTCCCTAAGGACCTTTGGTTCCTCCTGTGGCTTTTTCAGTTTTGAGGGTGTGCGTCTGTATATCACCTTTATGCCCTATGCCTTGCAAGGGGAGTGTTTGTGTGATGTATGGTGCCTATAAGTACTAAAGCCTTTGATATACTGGTCAGACATTAGGCGATCTCTAGCAGGAGATCTCTTCAGTTAAGAATACTGCAGTAGTGAAGAGGACATCTACTTTTATGGTAAGCCTTTACACAGGTGTACTTTGTTATCTTGAGGATACTGTGCACCACAGATGATGCCTAAAGCACTCTTCCCCCCCTATAGGTACCATCTAGAGTCTGTGCTGCTGCCCACAACTCCATTCTTGGAGGAGTTTGAGGTGGAAACGGCATTTTTCTGGAGTTGGGAGGAACCCCACAGAGACAGGGATAACATAAAAACTTCATACAGGTATTGGCTGGAGGTCAGTGTTGAACCTTCTACCTTGCATGTGAGAGGAGAGGCAAAGACCGTAATCATTGTGCCAAATAGTCCCTAAATGAATATGTATACCAGTGAGTCAAAAACACTAAACTCGAAACAAACTTTTATTTATTTATTTTTTTGAAAGGTGGGTAAGCCCTCTTGCACCCCTCCCATAAGGGAGTTTGCCCCCAGACCTCCTTAAATTAGGTTGCACCAGCTGTACAGTTGCACTACAGTGGAGAAAAGGGTAGGAATTCCCAAGAAGCACTCCACTGGCTGACACAGTGCAACACTTTCACTAAAACTTGCCACAATATTAAATTTTCAAACTAAGTCCACTTGCCCAGCAATGTGTCAAACATCTGTAGTTGTGCCTGGATAAAGAGCTAAGTAATGTTTTAATTGTATGTGGGATTGTGGAGAGGCATGTGTACTCTAAGTTGCATTTGCCGTCCAAGTATTAAGTTTTGTGTGAAACCTTGTTCTTTACGTAGACTACACTTAACCTTTCAAAATTTTTAATCCACTGATGTTTGAGATTGTATTACTCCATACAAAGCAGAGACATTTTTGTAATGCTGAGTATTTCAGTTGTTTATGGCATAAGTTGCCATTTAATATTCCTTAACTGAACACTATAAATGTATTCACAATTAACTTGCTGGGTTAACCTCTGCTGAAAGATTTACTTGCACTTGGATCTGTTTGGTTAATCATTGAATGCATGTTGCTTGTAGGCCTGTGTGTCACTGTGAACTATGAGAAATTTAAGGAATGATAAGGGTTATGGCAACACAAAGTCTAATCTAAAAATGTTCCTGTTAATTCATTTGAAAGAAAAGCATATAGCAGTATAAAGCGTGGTGATGAAGGTGCAATAAAGAGCGATGAATAATAAAGGCTAGATATTAAAGTGCAATGACTGTGAGAATTAGACAAATTCATGGAAGCAGTTGTGGGAAAATAAGCCACAACACACAAGATGTTTGAATGGCCCCCCCTATCGTATTCCCCCTTGATCGATGACTATTAAATCTTGTCCGGTGGGACACTACCCATTCATTACCCCTTACAGTTGAGAGGTGTGGTGAACTTGTATGTTCACTGCAGAAAATGATTTAATGTGCATTTATTATGAATAACTGTGTGCTGCTCTTGAGGTTTCTGACGTAGCTGTAGAAGGCCTTATGGTTTTCTTTCACCTGGGAGGCTATCTTAACCTCAAAGCTGGCTTTGCTTGACCTAATTAGCCCTCTTTGTTGCCTGTTTGGTTTGATGAGAGAGTTGTTTTCTTTATGGAAATTACTGTTCCTGATTTTTGCTTTTGTATTTCTTGCTTATTTAGACCCGCGGTGGTGGTGCTGCGGTAGCGTTGTCGCCTCAAAGTAAGACGCTGTCCGGTTCGATTCTCAGCTAGAGCGTCTTCTGCATGGAGACGTGCGTGAATGGGCATACCTTCGTTGAAGGTCGTGCATCAGGGCTGGTAACTCGGCATGTAAAAATCAACTACAATCATTAGCGGACCGGAGTTCCGCTGTGGCGACCCCTAACCTGGAAAAGCCGAAAGACACAACAACAGGATTTCCTGTTTAATTTGATTTACTTGATTAATGTGTTAGGACAGTGCAGGCTGCCTAGTTTTTGGAAGGTATGCAGTGCCCTCTATTTGCTTAAAAAATATATAGTTTATTGAATTAATTTCATCTGTTTGGCTGAAGGATACTTTATATTGCACATTTGATGTGCTGCTGGTTCTGCATTGATGCAGATTGCTGTTTGCACAGTCTATGGCATGCATTATTACAGAATCTTAGCACTGGTGAAAATAAATAATGGCCCCCATTAAGGTGATTTTCCCCATATATCCCTGGTTAAAATCTGTGATCACCCATCCATTATCCAGAGCTGTTTTAAAGGTTACAAGGGAAGTACTATGCTTGATATGTAAAGGAAGCCTATTCCAGAAATGGGAAATACACGGGGTTCTGTGTACCAGATATGCTGTCTGGTATTGTTGCTGTGGTAGTATAGGTTTAGGTCTCTGTAGTGGATGTTTGCTTTTCCACTAGTCTTCTTTATACGAGGGGTGGAAGAGTTATGGATCATTAGTAGCACACAATTCTAGGTAGAGATCACCCCTCAGAAGTCTGCATGACACAGAGTATAGGAAAAGGAATTTGTCTGTCAAGGGTACTGAAGCCTAAGATTTTTTAGATGAGGAAACATTGAGGTCTCTCAAGTTGGTTTAAATGTTTAGAGAGGTACATGCCAACGGAGGTGTTATATTCATTGATGGGGCTACCATGGGAGGAATACAGTGTAACTGTAACATGTTTTATTACTGCTGCAGTACTTTTTTTATATTTTTTTTACATAATTTTGTAGGCATTTGTAGTGTGTTTTTGCAAATTGTAATTATTTTTAATTTATTTTTGAGATGAAAGTTGTTTATGATGATATTAATGTCTAATGGAAAGATTATGTTGGATTGTCATGTGATCAGTGCAGAGAGTATTTAAGGGGTCTCATGTGGTTTTCAAAATATCTGATGAAGTCTCTTTGACAAAAGCACTCACCAGTTTGTATTTTAGAATAAATCTGTTTCCTGGCCATGTTTTGTTTTTTTATTTTCAGTGTGCAGTGGCATCTGATTGGCACCAGGCATAGATTGTTGAAGACTACAAGAGAATGAGCTGCAATCTGTGTATCGCACTTCTTGCCCAGTAGATTGTGCAACAGTGCTTGAGATAACTCGTAGATGAAATGCTTGCAGAAATGAGTATGCTCTTTGCTGTAATTTCTCACTTGAATATCTTAGACTCCTCAGAATGTGTCTGCAGGGGGATACCCAAATGACTGGAACATGTAGTGAATAGTAGGGTCATGCTAGATTTCTGCTTCCATACTACTGCTGAGTGTCCACGGTATGAGAGGTTTGAGGCATGCCACTGCCAACAGAGGAGTTTTCTTCTATTTGCAATTTTTCTGTGAGTGCAAGCACTGAAAACCATGAATGTAGCTAGAATTTTCTGGTCTTTTATTCACAGCCTTCTATTACAGACAACTTCCAAAATGTGAACACCTTTCTTCACATTTTTGTTGGTTCTTTAGTCACACATTAATGGACTGTACATTATCTTGTCATCTATTGCTGGTGCTGCAGAAGAGTTTCCTGATGACGTGTCTTGGGCAGTTTGTTTGCGCAAGTCATTTGCCTTCAGAAATGATTCTGCTTGTGACAGCTGCTTCCCAGACTGTAATTAAACAAAGTCTTTGATTTTTTTAACCTGGCTGTGTGAGAGGGAAGGATAAAACCATGATGACAGCTTGGATGACTGAAATTAGAGAAGCCACTCAAGCACTAGAAGATCCAGACTGAGAGTGAGCAACCAATACCAACTCACCCATTCATGAGGTGGCAGTTGTCAGCTGATAGACACACTGTAAAAACACCAGGACTGGGAGTGTGAACTCAGTGCTTCAGAGACAGTAATGGTAGCCCTTACTTCCATCTGGGTGGGAACATGATGTAGGAAGCCCTGTGATGATGCCGGCACTCATAGGAATTATTGGGGGAGATGCTGGGACCGTATTTAAAAGTGCACTTATTGCCAGGATGCCTTTGAGGTCACAAACCACTCAGTAGCCTCCTGCTCTGTTACTGGTGTTTCCCCCATTGGTGAGGGAACAAATGGGCTCAAAACCAATAGGAGAAGGTTTGATGGTCAGCAGCAATAGATGTGTAGAGTACCTTGTAGCACTTTACCTGAACTCTCAGTTTCTGTAGCTAATAGTAGAGACCATCAGATATTCTGTTATTTCCCATGCATACTGTACCAAGATTATTCCCAAGAATTACTTTGCTTTTGTAGCATTTACTTTGCATTGTTTGCCTGGTTTACTGTATGCCTCTCAAATCCTTTTCTTCCTTTGCTGCTTTTAGAATACGAGTCATCTGCTGCAATATGAATGGATGTTTGAATCTTGGGTGCAGATGTACCATTTGTCCGTGCTTATGACATACCTAATTTAGTAGAGCTTTTCTGATTAGTTTTGAGATCATGCTGTATCTGATTGCTCTCACCACAAATCACAGAGAATTTGGATAGTATTTAGATAGCCAAATATTAGAAACTTAATTTTTGGAACTTTCCTGACTTTGCAGTCATTGTCATTTCAGGTGGAGCTACAGGGATCTTTAGTAATAAATTAAATGGATTGCAAAAGAAATTGTGCCTTCGTAGGGGTTGTAACAATGTGAGGTATTGCCAGCTATGCCAGAAGAAGTAGGGCAGTAGGACAGTGGATGTGTAACATATGCCAGCACAGTTAGCTGGAATTTCGTAAAGAATTGTATGCCATTTGTATATCAAACTGACTTGTACAGATGCATGTGTTGAAAAATGTATTTGTAAAGCTGATTGTGTTAAAAATGTATCAACAGTGGGTCCTGATGGTATGGTAACTGATTAAATTTATATGTTTTATTAACAGAGGATACTGGGAAAGAAGAGGTTAATTTCAGCCCAGCTAACTTTGTAAAATAGTAAGAAATTACATTTCTTAATTTAGGCCTTAAACATTGTATCTTACAGTTCTAATTGCAGCCAGAGACTAACTTTCTGTGTCGGAGAATGGTTTATTAACTCCTGTAGGAAGAATGGAAGTGTTTTCTGGTTTTGTAGTTTCCAGATGTTATAACACATCTCAGCAAAGCTGGGTGTGTATGGTAACACATATGTGCTACATTCTGGTTCATTTTCTAGCAATAGGCATAACATGGAACCAAAAGTCAGATGACCAGATGTATGTGATATCATTCTGTAATCTAGGACAACAATGATATATTAATACTACATGAGACTGAAGTCTCATGACAGTCTGTTTTTGTACCCAGACAAGGAAGGACCCCTCTCCTGCTTCATCTTGCCTTGCTCTAGTAAGTGAACCAGGGAATTAGATCAGTGAGGAAAATATAGTAAAATTAGTTAAGTACTGTTTTTCTATATCTGTGTGACTCTATTTATCTGTGTTATTTTAATATTTCCTGTGAATGAAACTCTGGTGTTTATTGTAAATAGATATTTAGTATTTTCATGTTCTTAGATTTATTATTAAATATATTTCAACTTTTCATTGTGGCTGGTTCTTCAGAGACTATTTTAAACTTTGAGTGGACTTGTATCTGTTTGATGACACTGGCCAAACACGATCATTTGTGTTAATATTTCAGTCAGTATAATGGGGTACCCTTGTAAGAGCATTAGAATAGCTGGATTTGGAGTGTCTAGTGACAGTGTAACTACCTTATAGTTATGGCTGAAGAGGGCATAGCTAGTAAATCTGACAACCTTTCCCAGGTGTGTGTGTGTGTTTGTAAATCAAATCTGTGTATGTGTGTCAGCTGCTTGGAGGAGGGACATGAAGCACTGATTTCACATAGAGAGTGGTGGAAGGCATGGCTTGGATACTCTGCTGAGGACTCAACTCTGTAGCTGTACCAGTTGGGGAGTCTGTGCCAGTGGGGGAGTCTGATTGGGGATCTGGAGAGAGAAAACCAGCCCCCAGACTGTTTGTTCCCTGTCTGCTGTTAAGGGAAATTGTACTTAATGCAGAGAGCTGAGTCTGGAAATAGTGACAGTATCCATTTTTGTTCCAAGTGAACTTCCCTCTCCAGTGTCAGTGGTGAGGATTCAGGCTCCTTGATTACTGGCCCAGAGTGGCGATGTCACAGGAGTATGGGGATTTGCTTCTCCCCTCTCACAGAAAATAATTTTCTGTTGTGTGAGCACTGTTTTGAACATTTTAATAGAACTGCAGTCACAAAGACCAGACATTGTCATTTATCATACATTCAGTCACAGCTGTTTGAAATTTGGTGTTGTCTGCAAGCAGAGCCATATTTTACATACTATGCAAGCTGCTGAGCAGAAACATTTGATGTTCATCATGTTTCACTGCTGCAGCCATTACAATTGGGTTATCCTGCTGGCAGGCTACCCGCAGTCGGCCTGTGTTCCAAAGTCTAGGTCCGACGTCGGTTGCTGTCGCCTCCTCCATGACGTCAGTGCGCCAGGGGTATAAAAGATGCAGCCGACACCATTTTCTTCAGTCTTTCTTGCCACGCGGTGTCAGAAGCAAAAGCAGTTCGCAAGTGCCGGTCGGCCGACTCCTGAGATTTTCAAATTCAAATTTCAGATCCGAAGTCTTCATTAAAGCTAAGTACCCCGTTGGAGAAACTTTTTTCTTGCTCCAGACCGATGTCAGAAAAAGTTAATGATTGTATTTCTTGTGGGAAGCAAATACCTCATAAGGATTTTCATTCTTACTGTATTCCTTGCCTAGGCTCTGACCACGATGTTGCTAGTTGTCGGTTTTGTGCTAGATTTAACCAACGCACTATTAAGCATCGGTATGATTTTGCATTTCGTTATTTTGGCAGAAGATCTAACTATATAATGCCATTGGAGCAACAGACTACCAGAGTTTATAAAAAGCGCAAAGAAAAGGACAGGCATCAGAGGTCCAAAACAGACGACTAGACTTCCGCTAGGCCTGTCGTCGGTTCACCGGTTCTCAGCTTTTGCAGCCCCTGACAACCGCTACCTCAGAGCCACAGGCCGCTTCCGACTCCCACATGGAGCCGACTAGGCCGCTGGAAACTCAAGGTAATGGACACTCGGAAACTATTCCTTCAGATGGGTCCGGAGCCGCTGAGCAGGCATCTGCTTCTGAGGGTGTTTTCAGGCCTACACAGCTATATGTAAAACCAACTTCAGCTTCAAAGGCAAAGACTAAAGAAGCCCTAAAGACAAAGAAACAAGTACAGCATTCACCTGGACAGGCCTCCATGCCTAAAATCAGATGCTTAAAATGGCCGAAGACCTAATTACTTTGATCAGGGGTTACCATCACCCTCCTGATAAGAGGCCTAGGCAAGAGATAGAATATGCATCTTCAGATCTGGTTTCCATTTCCTCTGATTCCTCTTCTGAACAGGAATATTCTCTTCCTCCCTATGAGGATTCTGATGCTGAAGCATCTATTCCTTCAGCCTCTCCTCCTGAGGATTATTCTTTTGGGGAAACCCTGCATGCTATGAGAGAGCATTTCCACTGGGAGAGCCAAGATTAGTCAGAATCCAAGAAAAGGCTAAGAGACTTCCTTTTATTACCTCAGCACAGGCCCCTTGCTATTCCTCCTGTTTTAGACATTGTAGATTATGTATTTTCAGAGTCCGGACTGTCTCCTGACTCTTTGCCACCAGCTCCTGTTAAACCAGACAGATACTACAGGGTTCCTGATTCACATAAATTTCTTTATAAAAACCCTGCTGCAGACCTAGAAACTATCTCTCAGGGTCCCACAGGGATCAAGGCTTCCACTGCAAAAAAACCTATACCCTCTGATAGGGATTCAAGGACCCTGGACAGACGGGGGAAAAAGATTTATACTTCTGCTACCGTGGCTGTAAGAGCTTTAAATTGTCAATTTCATATGCTTAAATATCAGCAATATCTAGTGTCACTGCTTAAACAGAAAATGTTGACAAATTCAGAATGTGCAGAAAAAGAAATGCAGGATTTATTGCATGCAGCTGAACAAGTAGGAAAGTATACTTTGCAGTGTGGTTTTGATTCTCTAGAGGCCTCTTGCAGGGCCGCTGTTACAGGTTCTGTCATTAAGAGACATGCTTGGTTAAAAGAACAGAATCTGCCCGATCATGTTAAAGCAAAATTATTAAGATGCTCCATTACAACAATGATACCTTGTTTGGTGTTAAAGCAGAAGAGGTGTTGAAGAAGATGGAGGACAAAGCTAAATCTATGCAAACAGTCAAGTATTTCTTACAGGTACAGCCTCCCAGATTTAGCAGGAACTGGCCTGCAAAGAATTGGTCCTTTTCAGTGTCAGGCCACAAAGAGGCCGATACAGACGCCCCAGAGGCATATCATAGCCCCAAGGCTCATACAGGCCTAAACAACGGGGTGCTTCTACCTCCAAAAGCGGAGAAGAAAAATCACAGCCATACAGGAAACAGTCTCAATGACTTTCCCCTGCCAGCAGCAAGCACTTATCTTCTGGCAGCTCCTTTCGGGGGGAAACTAGCACTTTTTGCACAAAATTGGCACAACCACCCAGGACAAATGGGTCTTAAATATAGTGTCCCAGGACTACAGGTTCCATTTTCACACCCTGCCAAGGCCAAACGGTATGCTAGACCTACAACGCAATCAATGGGCAGAGGCACAAAAACAAATTTCATCCCTCATGGACATGAGAGCAATTCAGCAAGTACCACAGCAAGAGCCGGGACTAGGATTTTACTCAAGGCTATTCTTGGTGCCCAGAAAGGACAAAGCCTGGAGACCAATACTGGACCTGTCTATCCTGAACACATTCCTGGATATTCCAAAATTCAAAATGTTAACTCTGCAGCAGCTTCTGCCCATGCTGGGCAAGAAGGCTTGGCTTGTGACTTTAGAACCAAAAGAGGCATACCTGCATGTCCCAATCAGACAATCATGCAGAAGATACCTCAGATGTATAGCTGGCTCAATGCATCACCTATTCTCTGCACTGCCCTTTGATCTACTGCGCCCAGGGTCTTCACAAAATGCTTGGCACCAGTAATTGCTTTTTGCAGATAAAGAGGAATTCAAATATATCCTTACTTGGACGACTGTCTTATTCAAGCAGAGAACAAGGACACTCTACTGCAGCATCTGGCGTTTGTAAAAACATTACTAACAGGCCTAGGGTACACAGTAAACGAAAAGAAGTCAAAGCTCGTACCCTCTCAAGAGATAATATTCCTGGGTGCAAGCTTAAATACAACTGCCCAGATGGCTTATCTCATGCCAGACAAACAGACAACTGACTGACTACTTATTTCAAAATGTTGGCAACAAAGACCCAGTTATCTGAAAGACAAATTCTGCAGGCTTTGGGCTTCATGGCATCCTGCATTCTGCTAATTCCATATGCAAGACTGCATATGAGGAAACTTCAGTGGTATCTAAGAAGTGTGTGGACTCAACATTGCCACAGCCTGGAAACAATAATTACCCTCATTCCCTGCCTGCAACAGGAGTTTCGATGGTGGGCAAAAGCCTGTCACCACAACATGGAACAGCCATTCACTTTACCCACAGCCAGGCAGACATTGACCACAAATGCATCAGATTATGCCTGGGAGGCCCATATGGCAGGAAGATGAATTCAGGGCACATGGTCCGCAAGTCAGATGCATCTACATATCAATCAAAAAGAGATGCTAGCAGTTCAAAATGCCCTGACAGCCTTCAAGGATCTACTTCATCCAGGACAACTACTAATAAAGACGGACAATACCACAGTCATGTGGTACATAAACAAGCAAGGGGGCACACATTCCTACCCCCTCTGCAGACTAGCCATGAACTTGTGGGACACAGCATTGACTTACCAAGTACATCTGCAAGCACAATTCCTGCCAGGAAGGATACATACTCTGCAGAACTACTACTAAGCAGAAACCTAATGGATTCCCATGAGTGGAAATTGGATCCACAAGTCTTCAGCATGATAACAAGGAACTGGGGATGCCCGGACATAGACCTTTTTGCCTCCCCTCACAATTGCCAACTACAAAGATTCTGCACAAGGACTTATCACAAGCAAGCATGGAAAGTGGATGCTCTATCTTTCAGCTGGAAAAACCTAACATTATATGCCTTTCCTCCTCTGCCTCTCCTCCTCAAGGTGGTACTCAAGGTCAGACAAGAGAAGCCAAAAATGATGCTGATTGCCCCAGACTGGCCCCGCCAGCACTGGTACCCAATCCTAAAGAGCTTGTCTCAATGCCAAGCTTGGACATTACCTCAAATTCCTCACTTATTGACCCAACAAGACAGTCCGATACTGCACAGCCAACTCAGGACTTTAAACCTGACAGCATGCCGGATAATGTAGCCATTCAAGACGCATCTCTTTCTAAAGCAGTCATGGATGTTATTTTGGAGGCCAGGAGGCCTAGCACCAGAAAATCTTATGCAGAAAAATGGAAGAGATTCTGTGCTTGGAACCAGGCACAAGGTATTGACACAATTGTTCCAAATATTCCTCAAATTTTGCAATACTTAACTGAGATGCTGGATAAAGGCCTTTCCTTTTCATCAATTAAAATTCATGCCTCTGCCATTTCAGCTCATTACAATACAGAACCACCTATTTTTTCTCATCCATTACTAAGGCAGTACCTCAGAGGGGCCAAAAACATAAGACCCCCAAGGAGAGCACCAATACCTGCATGGCACCTCAACTATGTCTTGGAAAAATGTACACTGCCTCCGTTTGAGTCAGCCGCTGCAGCTGATATAAAATTCTTACCCTGGAAAACAGCTCTGCTCCTAGCAATAACCTCCGCTAGATGTGTCCCAGAGTTACAGGCACTCATGGCTGTGGAACCTTTTTATCATTTTCCATCCTGACAGGGTTTCTCTGAGGACAAACCCAACATTTATGCTTAAGGTAGTGACCAGTGTGGCCCTTAACCAAACAATTCACTTGCCTACCTTTTACCCAAACCTACAGAATAAGGGTGAGAGACTTCTGCATTCTTTGGACATTCACAGACAACTACACTTCTACTTGGACAGAACCAAAGCTTTCAGAAAGACTGAACAACTTCTAGTAGTATATGCTGCAGGATCACAAGGAAGGCCTATTTCAAAGCAGACTATTTCAAAGTGGATAGGCCACTGCATTTGTTTCTGCTATTCACAGCATGGCAAATCAGTGCCTAAGGGCATTAGGCCACATTCCGCCAGAGCAGCAGCCACTTCAGCAGCCTTCCTCAGAGGAGTACCAACCAAAGACATCTTAGAGGCTGCAACTTGGAGTTCAGTGCATACTTTTACAAAGCACCATCACTTACCTGTCTACTCTAAATCCAGGGCAGGCTTTGCCACTGCAGTTCTGCAGGGCCTGATAGCCTCTCCTAATCCTATTTAGCACCAGCTTCCCAACCATAGCTTTGGGATTCAACCCAGTTGTAATGACTGTAACAGTGAAACACAATGAACATAGTACAGTTGTGTACCTACCATAAATGTAGATGTTCGAGTGTATTCACTGTTGTAGTCCAGGTTACCCTCGCTCCATCCCCCTATTACTTGTTGGGACTTATCTTTACTTCTCTATTCTATACAACCTATGTGGTGTATTTGCTTGTAGATGAACGAAAAGTTGTTTTTTGGTTATGCATGCTTATTGGCATTAGTGAGCCTACCATTTTAGGGGCACCTGACATCTGGATCAAGAAAAATTGAAGAAAATGGCCAGACCTGGACTTTGTAACTCAGGCCGACTGCAGGTAGCCTGCCAGCGGGATAACCCAATTGTAATGACTGCAACAGTGAATACACTCTAACATCTACATTTATGGTAGGTACACAACTGTACTTTTTAAAGCTGCTGCTTAGATGGCTTAATTGAGAGCGTCCCTTTCTTGTGACACGACAGTCTAACTTGATCCCTCTGAATGTATTCTGTTAACCATGGCTAACCCAGTTGAACCACTTAGGGACTCGCTTGTTACATGGTGAATTTGTTGAGAACACAGTGTGCCAGGGTAAGTCATTTGCTTTTTTGAAGTCCTGGTAGCATTTTTTGAAAGTTGAAGAGTCACTGATGATGACCATACCTCTCAACTGTCCAGATTTTCACAGAATGTCCAGATTTTAGCAAATATTTTTGGTCTGTTCCTCATAAGATTTGTGGTTTTCTGGAACATCATTGAGTGTTAAAGTCAGTAAATAATGACAAGACGTGAGTTTTAGACTTCATATCCTTCAGAAAATGCACACCAACACAAAACCTGCTTTTTTAGCAACTTTCTAAGTTTGTAAGAGCAAGATTTAAAATGTGCCCCTATTTTGACCCGTCTCCCCATTTTTATTTTTTGTCCATATTTCTTCGCCTTCACTAGGAATAACTAACAGAATGTGTCAGTGTATTCAGAACATCTGCTGCTATTTTGCTCATCATTGACACACACCTTTCAACCTCTTGGCACAAAAAATGAGCAAAGCCTAAAATAATGTGGAGACAAAGTCCCAGAAAAAGGGAGAGACTTTAAGTATCAGTCTTGTAACCGTAGAATGCTTCTAGAATAACAGGTTTTGCGTTAGCATGCATTTTTGAAGGATATTAAATCTGAAACGCAAATGTATGTTATTATTTAGAGACTTCCAATTCTCAGGGATTTGCCAGAAAAGCACAAATGTTATGAAGAACAGACCAAAAATAGTTGGCAAAAATGTAGACATTCTGCAGAAATCTGGGCAGTTTTGATGTATGCACTGATACCTACTGTAATCTGGCTGTGAGATGTCTAGAAAGAGAAGAGATGCAAAGGGCTCTGAACTGTACTCTGCGCTACTGTATCATTCTGTAATTTTCCCTGAATCAATCAAAATCAAAACTGTTGGCAAAAACCTGTAAGTTTTCCCTGGGTTGTATTGGGAAAAACTATTGCCCAAAGCTACTGTTGTAATAGGACAAGATAAATTACTTTGAGGATGAGTTTCTTTGCAGACCTGACACAGTGAGTCTGGATGTTCCTAAATCCTTTAGGCTACATTATTATCTTCTGTCATGTTGGCTTCTTTCCTGATGGTATACCTGACAGAGCTGTAAATGAGGAAAATCTAGTTGTACGCAAGAAGCCTGTGGGAACGGCACATCACCCATTGGATAAGATTTGTTTCCTTTGATTTCAGATGTGAAGCAGCTCGTCAGTTGAGAGATATGCAGAACTCTCCCAGCTACTGATGCTTAGGGCCTGATATGGGCGGGGCTGCAACAACAGGGGGTTTGAAACACATTGATGGTAAAAAGGCACATCATCATAAAGGAAGTGATGGCCCTGATTATAGCCTTGAAGGCTTTCAAGATGATTCACCCAGGAACAGTAATACCACAGTAGTGATTTATGGGGACTCAAACCCAGTTTTTGCAGACTGGCTGAGATTGCATGTCAACTAAGGCTCTACCTGCACCCCTGCTGGATGCATGCAGACCACAGTTAGGTAGAAAGCAAGTTTAACAGGTCCACTTCCAATAACCACGACTGAAAACTGGGTCAAAAAAGTGTTTTGGTTCCTCATGCAAAGGAGGGAGTAATCAGTGATAGACCTATTTGTTTTGAAGGCTTCCACTGCAAGTCTTTGCATTACTTAGCCACTGAGCACAACTGCTCAAATATCAGCCTAAACAAAAATCTAAATTTAGGCAGTTTTTCTTGCAGGAGGTAAGCCCCCTGTACTCCCTTGAGGTGTGTGTATGGGAGGGGGGGGTGCAAGTTCCACCTCACCGCCAAACTTATTTATGTGAACTCTACAGTTAAACAAACATGAGGAAGGGTGAGATCTCCCTTGGGAAAGGAATTACAGCCAGAGGACACTTAAAAACTACACCAGTAGTGATAGCCTATAGAAAACCGCAATCAAGGAGTTTAACTTTGCTAAGTTGTGCTTATAGGGAGATGGTAGCTTAATCGTACTTAGATGCACTTCAACAAGCTGCTCTACTAGTGCTGAATCACGCTAAGAAGTTCTGCTCCAGATACCTTCCAAAGACTACATGCGTAATGAATACTTTTACCATTACCTCCACAGGAAACCTTCTTTATAACTTTCTGCCTTCCCTTTCCTCTAACTCCCATCATTTTCCAGAAAGCAAGGAGAGAAGCCAAGGTCATCTAAATAGCCCTCTTTTGGCCAAGATAACCAATGAGCTTAAAGTTGATAATACTTAGCAAGGTAAGGGCAGTGATTCTCCCACAATCCTGTTCCCTGGGCCAGGTAGTAGAGTTTCTTGGTACAGCCCTGGACTGTGGGATTCAACTTGGCAACATGTATGATTTCAGCCTGCTACTCTTCATAGACAGGTACTTTAGGGGCTTACTGCAGAGTGTGCAGGAGGCCAGGAAACACAGCACCAGGAACTATTGTATTTCTAAGTAGAAAATGCTTTGTTTCTGGTATAGGGCTAATGCCACATCATCTCTAGAGGCTCCAGTACCTTTAATTTTGTAATACTTGACAGAACTTTGGAATGGCATCTTGTGTGTCTATCAAGGTGCACCTTTTTTCATTATAGCATGCCTACCCACAGACCTTTACTTGTCCTTCCACTTGGAGGTTAAGCACTTCCTTAGAGGTGGGGACTCTTGTACTGAAGGCGGTCAAGGAAGCCAGTACCACCTCTATGAGATTTTAACTTTGTTGTTGTGAAACAGACTCAAAAGGGACAAGGCCAATCTCCTCAGTGACTCACAAATACATATCCTCAAAAACACTCTTTATGATGGCTATCACATCATTGTGAAGGATCACTGAACTGCAGGCCTTCATGGCAAATGAGCCTTGTGCAGTGTTCCATAAGAATAGGATTAATTCTGAAGATCTACCTTTCCTTCATGCCTAAAGTGGCATAACATTTTATCAAATTATACAACCCCTAGTCTTCTCTCCTAACACATTAAATAAAGGGTAGAGGATACTGTACCTGTAAGATGGAAACAGAAAGCTCAGGTGTTGTGTATGTACAGAATACAGGATTTCAGGAAGAATTATAGAAAACATAACTGGTCAGTGTCTAGCTAGGCTGCTTTGAAACTTCATTTGTTTATTATGTAAGCAGTATGAAAACTCTGGGTGAAACATTTTAGACCCCACTCTACAAAGGCGTCAGCCATCACATTGACTTTCTTTCCCCAGAAATGGTGCAGCTCAAGGAATTTGTGTAACAGCTTCTTGGACATCTCTTCTCAACTTTTTCAATCATAGTAGGCTGAATCTGCAATTCAAAACCCTGTCAGGTTTGTCATTGCATTCCTGTAGGCTTGTTAACATATCCACCACCCTCAAGGGGGCACAGAACTTTTTTTTAGTACTGATGGAGAAGTAATACTACTGCAGGAATGATGAATTTTGATGACCTTCTCCTCATGAGTTTGTTCACACAGCCATTCGTTGTTCAAGTAGTAAGATCACTGCTGAAGATGGTGTACTTTTTTCCACCAATTCCATTGTATGCTCCAGTAGACTTATTCAGTTAGAACAGCATCAGGCATACAGAACTATCAGAAGTGCTAAGTGGTTGCAGACACTGTCAAACATCTAGAGAAAATAGAGATGCTGCTTACCTAGAAACTCTGTCAAAGCCATTCCTGGAAAAATAAATATGTATCTCACACATGCACACACATATGTAAAACCAGTGATGTGAAAATGCTGCATACATGTTGCATATTCCTGCTAAACTCTGCTTTCATTAGAGTGGAAGTTCCACAGCACACAGTGTGATGGTACTTTGAAGTTCAGTGCTTGCAGTCTCTGATTAAGTGAAGTTTGTTTGCGTCTTTCGGCTTTTCCTGGTTAGGGGTCGCCACAGCGTAATGATTGGCATTTGATTTTTACTTACCGGCTTGCCAGGCCTGATGCACAACCTTCAACGAAGGTACGCCCATTCACGCATGTCTCCACGCAGAAGATGCTCTAGCTGAGAATCGAACCGGACAGCGTCTTACTGTGAGGCGACAACCCTACCGCCGCACCACCACCGCGGGTCTCTGATTAAGTGAAGTAACAAAGTAAAATACTAAAGTGCAATGGAAATGGACTTGCTGTTACTCTCTCTTTTTGTCTAGGGAACCTAATTACTTAACTGTTTTGACTGCAAAACCATTCACAGATCCCAGCCATCAGATAGCATTACTATTAAACCCTGTGACCCATACAGTTAATCTGCCCTTCTTATCTCTTAATTTTAATCTATCAAAAAAGGCATTGCAATTACTTCTGTATTTGGCTTATTTTATTGTAATTGCAAAATAGATTCTGCTGAGCTGTTGACGTTTTTCATCTGGAACCTGAAGTGGAATTGTTAATTACTCCAGGTAGAACAGTTGCGATTCAGAGTCGTATTCAAAGTTTAAGTTCAGTTTCCATCTTGTTGGTTGTAGCAATTTAAACTAATCTACTGATAACCATAATAAACTAGAGATTGTAGTGCATTTGCTAAGTTATGTGATTGAGTTAAGTTGTAATCTGTTGACTAAACAAGTTATATTGCCTTCCCTCTTAGCTGTGTGGACAAAATACTTTATTCATGACATAGTCACTGTGATGTTGTTCCTTCATCTTTAATCTGTTATCAAACTCACTTTTGAACACACCTCTCTTGATAGAGTTATCACCTGTCCCTCTACATAGGGCAGTCCTTATCTGAGCAGGTGTGTCCCATGAAAAAAAAACTTGAATAACTGTAAAAGGGCTGAGTGAGGTTTTAGGACAAATAATACTTCCTAGGTTTACTATAATGAATATTTTTTGCATCTGCAACACCTTAACATGATATAAAGCAGAAACAAAATTCTATAAAAGTGAGCTTTTATTTTGGCAGCGAAGTAAAATCCAGCCCTTTGTACTGGCCACATCTATGGTTTCTGGTTTGTCCAGAAAATTGCACTTTTGCATTTAAAAAAAAAAAAAAGTTCCACTTTGAGCATCTGAAAAGGTAAGAGCTCTAGACTTGTCATGAGCTGGTACAGCAGATAGCAGTGCTGTGCGTTACATTCTCTTCAGATCCATGGTAACGACACACACCACTAAGTGAAAACCAGGGGCCTTAGCAACCTGCAGATGTGCAAGATATCACCATACTGAGGTTGCTGTGTTTGCAGATTTCAGACCTATCCAGAGTACAGGAACACACCCAAGTGAATGCCTGAGGGCACAACAGCAGAACAACATGTGATTCCTGTGATCAACTGCGTTGTCATGGAAGTCATGCAACACAAGTGTTTATTCACTGTTGCTCTCTGTATTTTGACACCCAGGATTTTTTGGCATTGCTGTCTTTTTTTGGCTGAGTAGTTTGGGAGGCTGTTAAACTTTATGCATAGCAGCAAATAGACAAGTTATTTTATTACGAAATGAAAGGGAGGGCTGGGAATATGTGGAGGGTAGAGGTGGCTATTAGGGTCGCTAGTTCCCATTTTCCCAGGTTGTAAATGGCAGTGTGTTGCTAGTTTATTGTGGTGGCCCAAGTCCATCTGTAAAATGACTACTGTTTGCCAGTGAATAGCTGATAAAAAAGCAAGCATTTATACATATTTTAGCAGTTTTATGTATGAAGGTACAGAAATGAATTACTAGAGCATACCTATAAAGTCCCATCTCCTACTATTTCTCCAGCATAAATTCATGTTTCATACGTTTTCCTTTGTGTAGTAGTTTATCTGATTTTTGTACAGGCTCAGGGGAAGTTTTCTATAATACAGTCGGATATCTAGTACAGTAATGTACCTACCTCTCACCTTCTTGACTGACTTGGTAGCAATAAGAATGAGATTATTCCATCTTTCTGTTCCATTCCTTTCATTTGTACTGGAAGCAGGTGATTAATACTGACAAATGTCATCCCCCTTTTATTGAAACCACCTTGATTGCTTGTCAGTGATGTTCACAGACAGCCTTCCATTGGCATGCATTTCTTCTTAAACTGGATGTTGGTATTTTTGTGTGCTGCTTAGAGCTTCAGTCCTGAGCCAAAGTTGTCATTTTACTTCAAATCAGTAACATTTATTGTATCCCCCCATGCAGGGAAACATCAGCTTTGTTCTGGTGCCCTGTCCTGTGTGGATCAACCTGCCCTTGTTAATCTCCCCCAAGCTTGCTTTACCAAAGTAGCGGTCAACAAAGGACCATTAAGGTGTCCTGGGCCCACACATTTTACTTCCTCATTTCCCCTTCCCCTGCATTTGTTCGTTATGGCCAAGGGTTACTCCCCTCTGTGGACCATGCTTCACCACAGGGAATGCCAAGATTAATAGGTGGCAAGATGAATAGCAAAGTGGCCAAAAGGCAGAGTCCACATAGTTTGTGTGGTAGGCATATCATCTGAAAAGTATGAAGGTAATCAGTGGAGTTCCCATGCCTCTGCACTGGGATCCCTCCTTTTAAGCATTTACTTTTCATCTCGAAACTGAGAATCATAACCTCTAGTCTGGTGTTATTGTCAAGATCCCCCCTGACTCCCGTACCCCTTCAGAAGAATTTAACCGCAGTTAAAACCTGGTATACTAAAACTGGGCCCAAATTAAGCACAAAAGAGAATAGTTTTATTTGGCAAACAATGTTTACCTTCAACTTATAGTATAGATGAAACTCCACTACAAAACAAAAATGTAATCCAGAATCTGGGTTGACTGTTCCCTCTCTGTTCATGTGGCAACTGTAGTCAGAAAATCCTTCTGCTCAACACAGCCAATAGCCAAGGATCTGTCATTCAGATCTAAAAATGTCATTGTTTCTAAATATTCAGAACTGAGTTGACCAATTGTAGTACACAGAGCCCCATTTGGTATGTACCATGCTTGCCATATCATACAAATAGAGAAGTTTCAAAGGTTCCTAACTGAGGATTTCAGGCTTAAAGACCACGAGCTACCAAGCAAGGCAAGAAGATTTTTTTTTTTACCTAAAATTATTTATGTAAAGAAATAGAAAAACGCAGTTTGAAAATTGAATACAAAGATGTGTGTTAAAGTGCAGGGGAATATTAAATAAAATGTTTGAACAGATAGCTTTTAATGTTTTTCTAAAGCCATGTAATTGTGGTAGTACTACAAGTGAGGATAAAAGTTCTATCACTTCATTTAGTGTCTTGGAGTGTTGAGGAATTTGCATTTCACTTTCTATACTATTAGAGGCTCTGTTGTTTTTTGATCTCTTGTACCTCCATAAGGCTAATTGTTTTGCAAACATCGAATCAGGGAGCTAAATCTTCACCAGCAAATAAACTGAATTTGATGTAGAAGGAAGTTCATTATGCAGTGCCTGCCTTATCTCTAGAGTAAGTTGCCCATAGAGGTTAAGCAGTGTGATATGTTGTCTTTCTTCAGTTTGAACCCGAATGATTGACTGGTTACTATCAAATTTACCTCAGGGCTAACTGGCTAAGCACTCCTTAAGAAAAAGGATACAGCCTACGGGTGAGTGTTGTCACAGGACTAAATTGCCATGATATGCCTGTGAAGCCTTTGAAAACCTGCAAGAAAAAAAGTCTTTGAAGATCGGAGCATCTGTTTCTCCTAGAAGTCTATATCAAATGACTAGAGATTGCCAAGAAATCAGTAAAACTAAACAATCCATGTTAAGTGCTTAGAGTACCTAGTAAAAAAAAAAAAAAAAAAAATCATCTGCTTTTACTGTACTTGTGTTTCTACCTACTTTATTTTACTCTTGCATCATCTTAAAAGTACTCAATTGTATTTATTTCTGCGTGGTGTAACTCATTCTAAGCCTTTTGGTTTAAACACTTGGGCTTTGGACCAGTTGTTTTGCACTGAGAGGGTTTGTGGTCTGCACTGTAGTGGCAGAACAGGTAGCTTACATCCTTCTAGGTTGGGAACTGCTGATTGAGGGCTCAGTGTCTATTATTCTAAAAGTGTATTAATTCTGGTTTAAGCACTTGGGCTTTCAGGCCAGTTATTTTACATTAAGAGGGTTCGTGGTCTGCACTCTTGTGGGAGGAGAGGCTGGATTCTGCCCTTCTGAGCTGGGAATTTCTGGTTAAAGGCTTATAGTGCATGCATATCTGAACTGCTTCTTACTGAAGTTGGTGCGCCTTGTTTGCTGTGGCATAGACTGGATTCAGGCCTGCTGGATCTAGCTTTGTTTATGTAACTTGAGCACTAATCCAGGCATTCTCTGAATTATTCAGTTGTATTTATTACTGCTTGGTAGTAACTTGATTAAAGTGTAGCTATCATTCTAAGTCTTTTGGATTAAGCACTTGGGCTTCAGACCAGTTGTTTTACATTAGGAAGGTTTGTGGCATGCACTGTGGTGGCAGGACAGGTAGCTTTCATCCTTCTAAGTTGGGAACTGCTGATTGAGAGCCCAGTGTCTGTTATTCTTAAAGTGTATTAGTTCTGGTTTAAGCACTTGGGCTTCAGGCCAGTTATTTTACATTAAGAAGGTTCATGGTCTGCACTCTTGTGGGAGAAGAGGCTGGACTCTCCCCTTCTGAGCTGGGAATTTCTGGTTAAAGGTTTATAGTGCCTGAATATTTGAACTGTATCTTACTGAAATTGGTACACCTTGTTTGCTGTAGCATAGACTAGATCCAGGCCTGCTGAATCTAGCTTTGTTTATACGCTTGTTTGCTTGTTATTTCCCTGGAACGCTAATTCCACCTAATACGCGGCTTCTCAGCGCTTCTGTGGATCACTAGTGATATCTGCATTGCTTACTGTACTTATTTCCTTGTTTCACTTGAAAGAAAGTTACTGTTTGTCGTTTTTGCATTTAAGTTACCTGTAACACATTGCACTTAAGTTACCTGGCACTTGCTCGCTAAAGCAATTATATAAGTCAGCACTAAAAATTAAAAGCACTGCACCCTCACTCCCCACTGGCCCTTGTTTTCAATTATTAACGAATTCCCAATATTATTCTAGCATGTCCAAAGGTCAGTTGTCAATCTCCTCTCCAGTCCAGCTGGTGAATCTTGAGGCAATGTTACAACTGCCTCATGTACACAGACAACCCTCTCCTCCTCCCAACAAATTCCAACACATGTGAGAGATGCAACCATATAGCCAAACTGGAGGCTAAGCTCTCTCAACTCAGTACTGGCATAACCAGTCAGGAGGAGAAGGAAACCACACTCACTACAATTCCAGTCTCACATAGACCTACCACGACAGCAAACCAAACACATAATCACACAAAAACATACTCAGAGGCTCTAAATAAAGATCTGCCTAAGCAGCAAAGACCCCCAAAGCAGACACCCAAGCAACCGCTACCCCAAAACAAAACACGTGCAACACATATCTCACAAAGCCAGTGTGCCGAACAGTCACAGCCCTTAAGACTAAACAACACACCTGATACACTTGTAATAGGTGACTCTATCGTCAGGCACACTGACGTCCCGCTCACCAGGCTGAACAAGGAGAGGGTTACGGTGAGCAGCCTGTCGGGCGCTAGGATCCGCCGCATAACACAAGCACTCGGGTCACTCCAAGGCAAGTACAAATATGACTCAGTCATTGTCCATGCTGGTGTGAATGACCTGAGACGTACCTCCCTGGACTACATGAAGAGAGACATAAAGGAGCTCTCTGAGCATGTAGCCCAGGCCGGTATGACCCTGACCTTGAGTAGCATCTTACCCTCACCAAGAATGATGCCACAATATGAAGACAAGATTATCAATTTCAATAATTGGCTTAAGTACTGGTGTCATTCAAAGGCGATCCAATGCCTGTCAGCTTGGGATGATATGCTCGACAAGCCACGATGCTTCGCTAGGGACGGCTTGCACCTGTCACCCCTGGGCTTTCGGATATTGGCAAAGGCCCTTGCTACCCCCATAGTTCCTTTTTTAGGCAAGGCTCAAAAGACAAACCCACCTCCATAGGTATCACAAGGGATAAGAAACTAAGAGTAATGCTACTCAACACCAGAAGTCTAAACCTCAAGATGCACGCACTCGAAACTCTCCTTAGCATGGAGAACATCGATATCTGTGCAGTAACAGAAACCTGGTTCAGGGCTCCCGAGCGCACCCCAGCACTACCAGGTTATACCTCATACCATGCTTTTCGGCCCCAAAACTTGGACCGAACCACAAAAGGAAGGGGGAGTATCGATATTCATCAAAGATACCCACACCTCCAGGTTGGTGGCAAAGCACGAAGCATTAGATACCATCCATGTGCAACTAACAGTGGGTAAAACTGCATTCCAGTTTATAGCTTGCTACAGACCACCCTCCCAAACCCAGGAACCCCAGTCGGCCTTTCTGAGAACACTGGAAAATATGAAGGTCTCTCCAAACACCATTATATTGGGCGACTTCAACTACCCAAACATAGACTGGGAGCATTACTCTAGCTCCAACACCCTAGCCCAAAGGTTCCTAGAATTTATACACTCAAATGCTATGGAACAACTTGTTACCACTCCCACAAGAGGGGAAAACATACTGGACCTGATCATCACCAACAATGGGGACTCTATGCTCCAGACCAGAAATGTATCCCTCACTGGTAAGATCAGACCATAAACTAATCTCACTGGATATTCACATCCTGACCCCACCCCCTGCCCAGAAAACTACAGTGAAAAACTTCTCTAAAGCAAATTTCACACTCCTCAAAACCGAGGTGGAATCCTTCAAAGCCCCCGGGCCTGTGGAAAATACAGCCCAGACCGCAAAATCCTTTATAAACGCATTCTATGAACACCTTCAGGAATGCATGGATCATGCGATCCCAAATAAAACCAAGACCCAATCCTCCAAAGGCAGACGTCCTGTCTGGTGGACCCCAGCCATAAACAAACTATACAATAGAAGGAGGAAGCTACTAAATGATAGAGCAAAATCCCAAAAAGGGAAGGCATCACTGATCAGTATTAGCAAAAAACTACGGGCACTCATAAAATTGTCTAAGGCCAGCTTCGAGAGAAAAATTGCACAGGACACTAAGGATAATCACTAGGCTTTCTTTAGTTATGTTAGGAACCTGGGTGGTAATTCCCAGATATGCTCAGAATTAGTCCAAAATGACAAAAAATACACTGAACCCACAGACATTGCCAATATCCTAGCTGACAGGTTCAGTGCAAACTTCTCCTCCCCCCCCAAAAGGGCAAATATCTATCCCAGCAGAGTGCTGCCCCCCTGACATCTCAGATGCTCAGGTAAGAGCCGCCCTCTCCAAAGCAAAAAACACAGCATCAATGGGACCAGACGGTGTCCCTGGCTGCGTCCTACATGAACTCCAAGAAGAGCTAAACCCAAACATAAAACTACTGTTCAATCTCAGCCTTACTACAGGATATGTGCCCAAAGAGTGGCGTACAGCAACAGTGGTCCCTCTCTATAAAGGTGGTGCCTCAACGGATCCTGGAAACTATCGCCCCATAAGCCTGACTAGCTTGGTCTGCAAAGCTATGGAAAGGATCATCATGGACCTCATAAATAAAGATATTGGGGACCTACAGACACTGGATCCCTACCCAGTTCGGCTTTAAGGGCAGATCCTGCCTCTTAAACCTGGTTGATTTCTTTGAAACAGTCACCAAGGCCATTGACGAGGGGAAGGTGGTCCACACAGCCTACCTGGACCTCGCAAAAGCCTTCGATACAATACCCCACTCGGGCATTATAGATAAGCTCACCAGCTTAAATATAAACCCCTATGTCACTAGATGGATTGCAAACTGGCTCAAGGACAGAACCCACATGGTTGGAATTGCTGGAGCCATGTCAGACTCCAAACCAGTTACAAGTGGTGTCCCACAAGGCTCAGTCCTGGGACCTCTCTTGTTCGGTATATATTTCTCGGAGGTACAGGCCAACACGGAAGGACTGTGGCTGACCAAGTTTGCAGATGACTGCAAACTGGGCGCCATAATAGACTCTCCAGCCAACACAAGCATCCTCCAAAAGGGCCTCATAGAAACAGACAACTGGTGCCAGAGCCATGGCCTCAAGCTAAATGCCAAAAAGTGTATAGTCATCCCTTTGGCAAAACAAAGTGCCCACAAATTACCACATAGGTGGTAATCCATTAAGTACAGAAGAAGTAATTGGGGACCTGGGGACCCAAGTTGATAGCAATCTCTCATTTGACAACCACGTGGCCAAAGTGGTTAGAAAAACATTTTATATAGCCCACCTAATCATGAAGGGATTCACATCTAGATCAGGGGAGGTCATCGTGCCTCTTTACTCATCCCTCATCAGGCCCATAATTGAGTACAATGCCCCTTTTGGGATGTACCTTACAGGACACCTGCAGCAACTGGAAAGACCCCAAAAGTACCTCACCAAGAGGATCAAAGGGCTCAAACAGATGCCATATGCTGCCCGGTTAAAGAAACTCCAGCTCTACTCAGTGGCATACCACCTTTTCAGAGGCGATCTGTGCCTGACGTATAAAGCCATGTCCAACCCGGAATTAATGGACATGCTGCACCTCAGAAAATCCAAATCCCATCGAGCTACGCGCTCGAGAGACTTGAACCTCAGCACTGAAATAAATAGGACATGCTGGAGGGACAGATTCATAACCCAGAGGCTCCCTTCACTCTGGAATAAAATCCCAGTCCAGGTTAGGCAGAGTCCCTCATTGACTCTCTTCAAGAGAAATCTTGATGAGTGGATGGGAGATCGTAGGTTTACCCTGGGTATCACTTCTGTGTCACTGTTAACAGAGGCACAGTATACTAACCTCGAAAAAGGGCATAGCAAAATAAATTTAAAATGGGTGGCGAAAGCCAAACACATTCTGGCTAGGCTTATAAATGCCCTAGGGCAGATAGCCTAGTATGAACCTATGAACCTATAGATTGGTTAACCATGTCCATTTATTGTGTTAGCAGGGTACAGCTGCAAATTCATGCTATAAATAGCTTAACATCTCCGGTCTGGGTTACTTTTCCCATTGATTTTAATAAGAAGCTGTGGAGTAGTTATTTGGGTAATACAATTGTTATACTAGACAAATGTTTAAACCACTGGTGTCCCAACCTTGGGAGAAAAAAATTATTTTGAAATTCAGTTTGTACTGTTTTTACTCATCATTGCAAACTGTGGACAGTTGTATCACATTCTGTTGTTCACATTGTGAAGCACGAGTTTGATTAAGCAAATACTTAGTTCTGAGGCTAAGCCTATGATTAAGAAAAATCCAGTGTAGTTCCCCTTTCTAAGTCCACCATCACCACCACATCTTGTAGATAACATTGCACTTAAATGTTTGACACAGTGATCAGAGACATGGGTACCTAGGTTACTAACAGGGTCTCTTTTTCCTTCATAGTATCTTTTCAAGGTTCAGTGAGGTTATAGTCCCACTTAAGTTTTCCCTTTTTTGGGCCTGTCATTGAATACACTGCCTCCTTCAGCATGTACCTTGTTAAGCACCTAAACCAATATGAGAAACCTTAGTGATTCCCCAGAAAAAAATATGTCTGGTCAATAGTACCTTTAGTTACTCTGACAAACTTTCCTTCTGCTCAATATTGTTTAGGCCCCTAAGGGGTGCTCTCTTCAGCGTTCCATCATATGAATGACACCATACTCTTTGAACTCCTTAACCTAAATAGAACAATTTGTAGAGCAACACCCAATTTAGAGACCTAAACCTGTATTTTCACATTGACGGCACCATTTGGAGTAACTGGTTCGCAACCCAACATAGTCTGTATTTCTGGAATAGGCTTTCCTTATTTATGAAGCAAAATACTTCCCAAGCAATCATTCAAATCAGTCTGGATGCTTGGATGAATGATTGAAAAATTTTACCTGGGACATGTATGGATAACATACTTATTGGAAACACTATGAATCTTCCCTCAGTATTGGATAGTGTGGCTGAGATTATCAATTGTCTTCTTGGCCGCAAGTTTAGTAAGAACTTACAAACCTGTCAGATAAGTTAAAAAATGAGATTTCTCAACACCAGCAGTAGGAGGACTTAACTGTGGGTACAGAGTTATCTGAGCACCAAAGGGGATTAATGAGAGAGAGAGGGAGATTAAAAAATGTGATCTGGATTTTCTGCAGTCACACGTACATTGACAGGTGTCTATCATTTTACTTTATTGGTTAATTTGATTCTGTCCCTAAAGTTTTTTGTTCAGTGTTCTCCCCATGTCGCCAAGAAGTGGATTTTCTGCCTGTTTGTTTATCTTCTTACTAGATTTAGCTTCTTCAAACATCTCTTGTCCTGAAATATAAGTGTGATCCTAGGCCACATATTTAAAAACATTATAGGACTTAAAACTGGACGTATTAATGCTGGATGTGCCTTCTGTAAATGGGGTTAATATGGATGTCTAGAATAATACAATGGATATAAAAAGTATACACACCCCTGTTAAAATACCAGGTTTTTGTGATATAAAAAAATGAGACCGCAGTAAATCATTTCAAATGTGACCTGTAACCTGTACAATTCAATTGTAAAGCAAACAAATCTGTTGGGGGGAAAAATATAAAAAATATACAATAAGCTGTGGTTGCATTAAGTGTGCACACCCTTAAACTAATACTTTGTTGAAGCACCTTTTGATTTAATTACAACATTCAGTCTTCTTGGGTAGGAGTCGATCAGCATGGCACATATTGTCTTGACAATATTTGCCCACTCTTCCTTGCAAAAGCACTCCAAATCTGTCAGATTGCAAGGGCATCTCTTGTGCACAGCCATCTTCAGGTCACCCCCACAGATTTTCTATTGGGTTTAAGGCTGGACTCTGCCTGGGCCATTCCAAAACTTTATTTTCTTCTGGTGAAGCCATTCTTTTGTTGATTTGGATGTATGCTTAGGGTCATTGTGTTGAAAGGTGAAATTCCTCTTCAGCTTTCTAGCAGACGCCTGAAGGTTTTGGGCCAGAAGTGACTAGTATTTGGAGCTGTTCATATTTCCCTCCACCTTGACTAAAGCCCCAGTTCCAGCTGAAGAAAAACAACCCCAAAGCATGACACTGCCACCACCTCACCATGAGGATGGTGTTCTTTTGGTGATGCGAAGTGTTGTTTTTGCACCAAATATACCTTTTGGAATTGTTGCCAAAAAGTTCAAACTTGGTGTCATCAGACCTTAGCTTTAGGGAGACTTGATGTATTGTTTTGCAAATTTTAGCTGGGCCTGGATGTTTTTTCTGTGTAATACAAGACTTCTGTCTTGCAACCCTACCCAATAGTCCAGACATATGGAGAATACGGGAGATTGTTGTCACATGTACACAACCAGTACTTGCCAGAAATTCCTGCAGCTCCTTCAGTGTTGCTGTAGGTCTCTTGGCAGCCTCCCTGACAAGTTTTCATCTTGTCTTTTCATCAGTTTGAGAGTCATCCAGTTATTTGCAACATCACTGTTGTCCCATATTTTCTCCACTTTTTTGATGACTGTTTTCACTGTGTTTCATGGTATATCCAATGCTGTGGAAATTTTTTTGTACTCTTCTCCTGATTGATACCTTTCAACAGTGAGATCCCTTTGATGCTTTGTAAGCTCTCTGCTAACCATGGCTTTTTTTGTAGCAGGCAACTGAGCAAATGTCAGGAAAATCCTACTAGGACAGCTTAACTTTATTTGAGGTTAATCAAAGTCTCTTTAATTGATGGCAGGTGTATACCCAAGAAGACTGAATGCTGTAATTAAATCAAAAGGTGCTTCAACAAAATGTTGGTTTAAGGGTGTGCACACTTATGCAACCAGCTTATCATACATTTTTTTTTTTATATTTTTTCCCTAGCAGATTTGTTTGTTTTTCAGTTGAGTTGTACAGGTTATAGAACACATTAAAGGTGGAAAAGGTTTTGAAATGATTTATTGTGGTCTCATTTTTTTATATCACAAAAACCTGGCATTTTAACAGGGGTGTGTACCCTTTTTATATCCACTCTATATGTAGAACTAGTATTATGACTATTTCTGATACTCATCTTAAACCTGAATTGCCTTTCCCTGAGGTTTCTCTTGTAGACTAGTCTGTTGTGCAAGACATAACATCATGGTCTCAAGACCAATGAAAGCATGATGTTTTCGGTGAACAAGGCATTTAAGAGCTTGTGTTTTTGCAACCTTTTCAGCTGCTGGCAAAACAGTGCCTAAATGGCAAGCTGCTAGCATCAGGGTTGGAAAACAACTAAAGCTGTATGCCTTGGCAGTTGTGTGCTGTCTCAAATTAATAATTCAAAATTGAATTTTCGTTGCACTGTTTAAAACACAGAGGATTATGACTAAGTTTCTGATTATAACCAACTTAATTTGTTTGAGATGTGGATGAAAAATTCACCTG
Organism: Protopterus annectens; assembly: GCF_019279795.1. Classification (NCBI taxonomy): domain Eukaryota; kingdom Metazoa; phylum Chordata; order Ceratodontiformes; family Protopteridae; genus Protopterus; species Protopterus annectens. Next base: position 976,014,324 of record NC_056727.1, on the reverse strand, counting down.
GAGTGAAATCTTGTAATCTGTGTTGAAAACGCATAGTAAGACTAATGATGTAAGAGACGTGTGTAATTTTTTGCAGTACATGGAGCTTTATGTGTTCTATATCCTAATACCTAAAGGAAGACTGAAATGTTTTACACCTTTGAAAGCTGTAAAAACACTTAGTACTGCCACACAGTCGGTGGGCAGAAACAGTCCATCTGAGGAACTAATTGTGGCAGCAATAAATATCTTGTACTTTTAAAGATGTTTTAGCTTCCGGTGCTGTTCTGTGGTAGGCATTACTGGCCACTGTCACACTGTAGCATGAGACTATAGCTTAATAAGCTTTTGTTATGCACCTCTCTAGTGTCAGTGGAGTGTTTAAACTGTGTTTTTCCAGTTGTGGAGCTTAATTGTGGTGCTTCATGCACTGTATTTTCATTTGCACTAAGAGTAAATTTTCAGTTTTGGGTGACTTAAATATCCTGGAGAAAATTTTAACAACCACTCAACTTTTAGACTGATGTCTAACTCCGAATGTTTGATTGTTTTGCTAGACATAATTTCATTAATGGAACACACTTGCTGCTTATATTTGTTTATTTAAAAGCCATCCAGCTGAAGCCTAAAGATAAGGCCTGAGCAAAGTGGAAAAGATCATCATATTGATCATTGCTGCAGTAGCCTAAATTGTATGAGTTATGTAAGGATATAACATCTGGCCAGCTTCCAAAGCTTCAGAACACCTTCCTTGCACCCAACCTATTAGACAGCTTGAGCTGAGCTAATTAAATGACAGGTTTGGCTCCAAGTAATTCAGAGTTTTTAAGCAGCCAAAGAAAATGAAGACTTTAGATTTTGAATCTGAAAAAGGAATGTAGTGATTAGTTGCAGTTTTTCTCCTCAGATTGCTGATTCAGATTCAGAGGAAAACATGGTACCTGAATTTCCCTGTGAGTGTTTCTTTCTCCTAGACCATTTCCTGAATGTGCCACTGTTTTCAGCGGGAAAACTGAGGTATCTCAGTCCCTCAGTTATTGTGAACTATTACAACTGACGAAGTCCCAGAACATTCACTCATCCCACCAGTGCTGATGTTCATCGTGTTCCACTGTTGCAGTCATTACACTAGGGTTATCCTGCTGGCAGGCTACCCGCAGTCGGCCTGAATTCCAAAGTCTTGGTCCGGCGTCTGCTGCTGTCGTCTCTTCCCTGACGTCAGTGTGCCAGGGGTATAAAAGATGCAGCCGACGCCATTTTCTTCAGTCTTTCTTGCCGCGTGGTGCCCGAAGCAAAAGCAGTTCGCAAGTGCCGGTCGGCCGACTCCTGAGATTTTCAAAGATGAATTTCAGATCCGAAGTCTTCATTAAAGCTAAGTACCCCGTTGGGGAAACTTTTTTTCTTGCTCCAGACTGATGTCAGAAAAAGTTAACAATTGTATTTCTTGTGGGAAGCAAATACCTCATCAGGATTTTCGTTCTTATTGTATTCCTTGCGTAGGCCCTGATCACAACGTAGCTAGCTGTCGGTTTTGCGCTAGATTTAACCAACGCACTATTAACCGTCGGTACGATTTTGCCTTTCATTACTTTGGCCGAAGATTCAATTATATAATGCCGTCAGAACAGCCGATGACTGGAGTTTACAAAAAGTGCAAGGAAAAAGAAAAGGACAGGCATCCAAGGTCCAAAACCGATGAGGCTACCGCTAAGCCAGTCGCCGGTTCTCATTGAGGCGCTTTCGCTGCCCCTGACGCCCGCTGTCTCAACCACAGACCGTTGCCGACTCCCACGTGGAGCCAACTAGGCCTCTGGATACTCAAGGTTTTGGACACTAGGAAACTATCCCCTCAGATAGGTACGGAGCCGCTGAGCAGAGGGTGTTTTCAGACCTACACAGTTATATGTTAAGCCAACCACAGCTTCAAAGGCAAAGACTAAAGCAGCTCTAAAGACAAAGAAACAAGTACAGCATTCTCCTGGACAGACTTCCATGCCTAAAAAACAGATGCTTACCTTGATCAGGGGTTCCCATCCCCCTCCTAAGTGGCCTAGGCAAGAGACAGAATATGAATCTTCAGATCAGGTTTCCATTTCCTCTGACTCCTCCTCTGAGCAGGAATACACTCTTCCTCCCTATGAGGATTCTGATGCTGAAGAATCCATCCCTTCAGCCTCTCCTCCTGAGGATTATTCTTTTGGGGAAACCCTGCATACCATGAGCAAGCACTTCCACTGGGAGAGCCAAGACTACTCAGAATCAAAGAAAAGGCTTCGAGATTTCCTTTTACTACCTCAGCACAGGCCTCTTGCTATTCCCCATGTGTTAGACATTATGGATGTTGTATTTTCAGAGTCCGGCCTTTCTCCTGACTCTCTACCCCCTGCCCCTGCTAAACCAGACCGATACTGCAGGGTTCCGGATTCACATAAATTTCTTTATAAAAACCCTGCTGCTGACCCAGAAACCATTTCTCAGGGTCCCAAAGGGGTCAAGGCTTCCACTGCAAAAAATCCTATTCCCTCTGATAGGGATTCAGGGGCACTAGACAGATGGGGGAAAAAGGTTTACACTTCTGCTACTTTGGCTGTGAGGGCATTAAACTGTCAATTTCATATGCTTAAACATCAGCAATACTTAATGTCACTACTTAAACAGGAAGTGTTGACTAATTCTGATTGTGCAGAAAATAAGGAAATGCAGGATTTATTGCATGCAACTGAACAAGTGGGAAAGCATACATTGCAATGTGGCTTTGATTCTCTGGAGGCCTCTTGCAGGGCTGCAGTTACGGGTGCTGTTATTAGGAGGCATGCTTGGTTAAAGGAACAGAATCTGCCTGATTATGTTAAAGCAAAATTATTAGATGCTCCATTACAGCATGATACTTTATTTGGTGTTAAAGCAGAGGAGATGTTGAAGAAAATGGAGGACAAAGCGAAATCTATGCAAACAGTAAAGGATTTCTTACAGGTACAGCCACTCAGATTTAGCAGGAACTGGCCTACAAAGAACTGGTCCTTTCCAGTCTCAGACTGGCCACAGAGGCAGGTACAGACATCCCAGAGGCAGACCCCAGCCCCAAGGCTCATACAGGCTTAAACAGTGAGGCACTTCTACCTCCAAAAACGGAGAAGACAAATCACAGCCATACAGGAAACAATGACTTTCCTCTGCCAGCACCAAGCACTTATTCTTTGGCAGCCCCCTTGGAGGGAAACTAGCACATTTTGCTCAGAATTGGCACAGGATCACCCAGGACAAATGGGTCTTGAATATAGTGTCCCAGGGCTACAGGTTCCACTTTCACACCCTTCCAAGGGCAAAAGGTATGCCAGACCTGCCACACAATCAGTGGGCAGAGGCGCAAAAACAAATTTCATCCCTCATAGGTTCATAGATTAGTACTAGGCTAACTGCCCTTGCGAGACATTTAAGCCTAACCAGTTATCCCCTGTGAGGTTCAAACCCTGTACCTTGTGTTTGTAAAGGCCCACATCATGCACATGAGGGCCATTCAGCAAGTACCACAGCAAGAGCAGGGACAAGGATTTTACTCAAGACTTTTCTTGGTACCCAGAAAGGACAAAGCCTGGAGACCAATACTGGACCTGTCTATTCAAAATACTTTTCTGGACGTTACAAAATTCAAAATGTTGACTCTGCAGCAGCTTCTGCCCATGCTGGGCAAGATGGCTTGGCTTGTAACTTTGGACCTAAGAGGCATACCTGCATGTACCAATCGGACAATCTTGCAGAAGATACCTCAGATTCATAGCTGGCTTAATGTACTACCAATTCTCTACACTGCCCTTTGGCTTATCTACTGCACCTAGGGTCTTCACAAAATGCCTGGCACCAGTAATTGCATTTTGCAGACAGAGGAATTCAATTCTAGCCTTATTTGGACGACTGCCTTATTCAAGCAGAGACCAAGGAGAGACCAAGGACATTTTACTAAAACATCTGGCTTGTAAAAGATTATTAATTTGCCTAGGGTACACAGTAAACGAAAAGAAATCAAAGCTAGTACCCTCTCAGGAGATAATATTCCTGGGTGCAAGCTTAAATACAATTGCCCAGATGGCTTATCTCACGCCAGACAAACGAAGGCAACTGACTACTTACTTCAAAATTTTGGCAACAAAGACCCAGTTATCTGCAAGAAAAATTCTGCAAGCTTTGGGCTTCATGGCATCCTACTAATTCCATATGCCAGACTGCATATGAGGAAGCTACAATGGTATCTAAAAAGTGTTTGGACTCAACATTGCCACAGCCTGGAAACCTTAATTACCCTCCTTCCTTGCCTGCAACAGGAGTTTCGATGGTGGGCACAGGCCTGTCACCACAACAAGGGACAGCCATTCAACCAAACCACAGCCTGGCAGTCAATAACAACAGATGCATCAGATTATGCCTGGGGAGCACACATGACAGGAAAATGTATTCAGGGCACATGGCCCACAAGCCAACGGCATCTTCATATCAATCAAAAGTAGATGCTAGCTGTTCAGAATGCCCTGACAGCTTTCAAGGATCTACTTCATCCAGAACAACTACTGTTAAGGATGGACAATACTACAGTCATGTGGTACATCAACAAGCAGGGAGGCACACATTCCTACCCCCTCTGCAGACAAGCCATGACTTTGTGGGACACAGCATTGACTTATCAAGTACACCTGCAAGCACAATTCCTGCCAAGAAAAAAAAATACTCTGGCAGATGAACTAAGCAGAAACCTCACAGATACCCACGGTGGAAACTGGATCCACAAGTCTTCAGCATGATAAAGGAATGGGTTGCCCAGACATAGATGTATTTGCCTCCCACAACTACCAACTACAGAGGTTCTGCACAAGGTCTTATCACAAGCATGCATGGAAAGTGGATGCTCTATCATTCAGCTAACCCTAACAGTTTATGCCTTTCCTCCTCTGCCTCTCCTCCCCAAGGTACTCCTAAAGGTCAGACAGGAGAAGCCAAAAATGATTCTGATTGCCCCAGACTGACCCACCAGTACTGGTACCCAATCCTAAAGAGCTTGTCTCAAGGCCCAGCCTGGGCATTACCTCTAATTCCTCACTTAATGAACCAACAAAACAGTCTGATCCTGCACAGCCAACTCGGGACCCTAAGTCTGGCAGCATGGCAGATAAGGTAGCTATTCAGAACACACTTCTCTCCAAAGCAGTGATGGATGTTATTTTGGAGGCCAGGAGGCCCAGTACCAGAAAATCTTAAGCAGAAAAATGGAAGAGATTCTGCGTTTGGAACTAGGCACAAGGAATTAACACGGTTGTACCAAATATTCCACAGATTTTGCAATACTTAACTGAGATGCTGGACAAAGGCCTACCCTATTCATCAATTAAAATCTATGCCTCTGCCATTTCAGCTAATTACACTGGAACCACCTCTTTTCTCATCCATTGCATTGACAAGGAGTAATTACCAACTCAAGGAGGAACCATCCCAGGTACTTTTATTCTAAAATCTCCTTTCAAGTTGCCAGCATCCTAAAAAGTCTTACAGAAATTTCTCTGTTGCTCCAAATAGGGAGCCATTCAGCCGGTTCCTGTGCCAGAAAGGGGCCTAGGATTTTATTCTCGCCTGTTCCTAGTACCAAAAGGGAACACGTGGAGACCAATTTTGGATCTGTCTATCCTCAACACTTATCTGGACATTCCCAAGTTCAAAATGTTGACGTTACAACAGCTTTTACCTCTGCTGGGCAAAGATCACTGGATGGTAACTTTGGATCTCAAGGAAGCTTACCTTCATGTTCCTATCCGACTAATTTGCAGGAAGTATCTGCTTTTTCGAGCTGGGAATTCTCATTATCAGTTCTCTGCATTGCCCTTTGGCTTATCTACTGCGCCCAGAGTATTTACAAAGGTTCTGGCTCCAGTGATAGCTTTCTTCAGGCTAACAGGAATACAAATCTATCCTTATTTGGACGATTGCCTGATTCTGGCTCAAGGAAGGGACGTGCTTCTTCAGCATTTGGAATATGTGATAGCAGTGCTAAGATGCCTAGGGTATTCTGTGAACGAAATAAAGTCCAGTCTAGTACCCTCTCAAGACATGTGCTTTCTGGGTGTGAGACTGAATACAGCAGCCCAGATGGCCTTTTTAACCCCGGACAAACAAAAGAATCTTTCTCTTTACTTCCATCAACTATCTCATCAGTCCGGGCTGACTGCAAGGACAGTCCTTCAAGCCTTAGGGTTCATGGCATCTTGTATTCTGGTACTTCCCAATGCCAAACTGCATATGAGGAAGCTACAATGGTATCTCAAAAATGTATGGACACAGCACTGCCAGGATTTGGACACTGTCATTCAAATAATACCTTGCATTCAAAAGGAATTTTTGTGGTGGGCTCAAGAATGTCACCTAAACAAGGGACTCTCTGTGACCCGGCCAGAGGCGAGTCAGATTCTAACGACAGATGCCTCAGAGACAGCTTGGGGAGCTCATCTGAATGGAAAGTGGATACAAGACAAGTGGCCTGCCAGACTGCAGCATCTACATATCAACATGAAGGAGATGTTAGCAGTCCAGTTTGCATTACTGGCTTTCAAGGATTTACTTCTTCCAGGGCAGGTGTTGATTCTAACAGACAACACAACTGTCATGTGGTACATCAACAAACAAGGGGGAACACATTCTTATCCTCTATGCAGGCAAGCAATGATTTTGTGGGAGACTGCGTTAAGCTTGCAGCTGAATCTTCAAGCAAGGTTTCTGCCAGGAGCACAGAACTCCTTAGCAGATGTGTTAAGCAGGCAAATCATGGATTCCCACAGTGGAAACTGGATCTTCATGTATTTCAGACATTGACAGTGTCATGGGGAACTCCAGACATAGATCTGTTCGCTTCTCCACTAAACCACCAGCTGCCAAAGTTTTGCACGGAAAGGTTTCATCACACAGCCTGGAAAGTGGATGCTCTTTCTTTCAGTTGGAAAACTCTTCATGTGTATGCCTTTCCACCTCTGCCTCTCCTCTCAAAGGTACTTCTAAAGGTCAGACAAGACAAGCCAAGGATGATTTTAATAGCTCCAGATTGGCCTCGGCAGCACTGGTACCCATTGCTGAGGAGTCTGGTAAGGAAGCCTCCATGGCCCTTACCTTTGATTCCACACCTATTGTCTCAGAAGGACGGGCATCTGCTCAATATCAAGCTTCACTCTCTTCATCTAACAGCTTGGCATATTCTGTTTTGAACCATAGCAGGTCTCAGCTTCCTCAGCAAGTTTTGAATGTGATTATGGAAGCCAGAAGACCTAGTACAAGGAAAGTGTACGCAGAAAATGGAAGAGATTTTTATTTTGGTGTGCAGCAAAGGATTTGATGTTTCTGAGCCAAATTTGAGTGTGGCTCTTCAATATCTTACTGAGTTATTGGACAAAGGTTTGTCTTTCTCTTCCATTAAGATTCATGCTGCAGCAATTTCAGCTCACTATGATTGTGACCCACCATTGTTTTCTCATCCTTTGTTCAAGCAATTTCTTAGAGGGCAAAGAATATAAGACCCCACGTAGAGCTCCTACTCCTGCTTGGGACCTCAATTTTGTGTTGGAGAAACTCACTCTACAACCTTTTGAGCCTGCAGCTACTGCTGAATTGAAATATTTGTCATGGAAGACTGCTTTTTTGTCAGCCATTACATCTGCAAGAAGGGTGTCTGAATTGCAGGCCCTTATGGCGGTTGAGCCTTTCCTGATTTTTCATAAGGATAGGGTATCTTTACGTACTAATCCTTCCTTTATGCCTAAAGTGGTTTCTAGTGTGGCTTTAAACCAAACTATTCATTTGCCTACCTTTTATGCAGATCCCCAAAATAAGGGGGAAAAGATTTTGCACACTTTAGATGTACACAGGCAGTCATGCTATTATTTAAGCAGGACTAAGGATTTTAGGCAGTCTCAGCAGTTGTTTGTTTCTTTTGCTTTGAGTTCTCAGGGCAAGCCTGTGTCAAAACAAACTATTTCTAAGTGGATTGGGTTTTGCATTGCATTTTGTTATTCCCATCATGGCAAGGAGATTCCAGCTGGGATTAGGCCTCTTTCCACTAGGGCTACTGCCACTTCAACTGCATTTCTAAGGGGGGTGGCAACTAAGGATATTTTGGAGGCAGCTACTTGGAGTTCAGTGCATACTTTCTCTAAGCATTACCACCTTCCTCTCTACTCTAAATCTAGGGCTGGTTTTGCCACGGCTATTTTGCAGGGCATGTTGTCAACTCCTGCTTCCTTATGATTTGCCAGCCTCCCTTACCTCTGCTTTGGGATTCTACCCAAGTGTTAGGACTGCAGCAATGTGGTATGAAGAACATAGTACAGTTTTGTACCTACCATAAATGTAGATGTTCGAAGATCCACATTGCTGCAGTCCTATTTACCCTCCCTCCTTCCCCTCTGTGTTTAGGGGTGGTTGTGTGGGTGAGGTTATACTCTTGTAAATTTGTATATATTGTATATATATTTGGTGCAGGAGTGTGTGGTGTTTTTTGGTTTTAGCCTTATCTTTTTAGGGTCTTCTGATATCTGGGGCAAGAAAAGACTGAGGATATGACGTCTGTCATGCGCATTTGTACCCTGACGTCCTGACGTCAGACTAATGCGCCTTGACCAACGTCAGCCATATACTTTGGTATTCGGGCCAACTGGGACAGCGGACTACCCAAGTGTTAGGACTGCAGCAATGTGGATCTTCGAACATCTACATTTATGGTAGGTACAAAACTGTACTTTATCCCCTGTGAGGTTCAAACCCTGTACCTTGTGTTTGTAAAGGCCCACATCATGCACATGAGGGCCATTCAGCAAGTACCACAGCAAGAGCAGGGACAAGGATTTTACTCAAGACTTTTCTTGGTACCCAGAAAGGACAAAGCCTGGAGACCAATACTGGACCTGTCTATTCAAAATACTTTTCTGGACGTTACAAAATTCAAAATGTTGACTCTGCAGCAGCTTCTGCCCATGCTGGGCAAGACGGCTTGGCTTGTAACTTTGGACCTAAGAGGCATACCTGCATGTACCAATCGGACAATCTTGCAGAAGATACCTCAGATTCATAGCTGGCTTAATGTACTACCAATTCTCTACACTGCCCTTTGGCTTATCTACTGCACCCAGGGTCTTCACAAAATGCCTGGCACCAGTAATTGCATTTTGCAGACAAAGAGGAATTCAATTCTAGCCTTATTTGGACGACTGCCTTATTCAAGCAGAGACCAAGGAGAGACCAAGGACATTTTACTAAAACATCTGGCGTTTGTAAAAAGATTATTAATTTGCCTAGGGTACACAGTAAACGAAAAGAAATCAAAGCTAGTACCCTCTCAGGAGATAATATTCCTGGGTGCAAACTTAAATACAATTGCCCAGATGGCTTATCTCACGCCAGACAAACAAAGGCAACTGACTACTTACTTCAAAATTTTGGCAACAAAGACCCAGTTATCTGCAAGAAAAATTCTGCAAGCTTTGGGCTTCATGGCATCCTACTAATTCCATATGCCAGACTGCATATGAGGAAGCTACAATGGTATCTAAAAAGTGTTTGGACTCAACATTGCCACAGCCTGGAAACCTTAATTACCCTCCTTCCTTGCCTGCAACAGGAGTTTCGATGGTGGGCACAGGCCTGTCACCACAACAAGGGACAGCCATTCAACCAAACCACAGCCTGGCAGTCAACAACAGATGCATCAGATTATGCCTGGGGAGCACACATGACAGGAAAATGTATTCAGGGCACATGGCCCACAAGCCAACGGCATCTTCATATCAATCAAAAGTAGATGTTAGCTGTTCAGAATGCCCTGACAGCTTTCAAGGATCTACTTCATCCAGAACAACTACTAATAAGGATGGACAATACTACAGTCATGTGGTACATAAACAAGCAGGGAGGCACACATTCTTACCCCCTCTGCAGACAAGCCATGACTTTGTGGGACACAGCATTGACTTATCAAGTACACCTGCAAGCACAATTCCTGCCAGGAAAAATAAATACTCTGGCAGACGAACTAAGCAGAAACCTCATGGATCCCCACGAGTGGAAACTGGATCCACAAGTCTTCAGCATGATAAAGGAATGGGGTTGCCCAGACATAGATGTATTTGCCTCTCCCACAACTACCAACTACAGAGGTTCTGCACAAGGTCTTATCACAAGCATGCATGGAAAGTGGATGCTCTATCATTCAGCTAACCCTAACAGTTTATGCCTTTCCTCCTCTGCCTCTCCTCCCCAAGGTACTCCTAAAGGTCAGACAGGAGAAGCCAAAAATGATTCTGATTGCCCCAGACTGACCCACCAGTACTGGTACCCAATCCTAAAGAGCTTGTCTCAAGGCCCAGCCTGGGCATTACCTCTAATTCCTCACTTAATGAACCAAAAAAACAGTCTGATCCTGCACAGCCAACTCAGGACCCTAAGTCTGGCAGCATGGCAGATAAGGTAGCTATTCAGAACACACTTCTCTCCAAAGCAGTGATGGATGTTATTTTGGAGGCCAGGAGGCCCAGTACCAGAAAATCTTAAGCAGAAAAATGGAAGAGATTCTGCGTTTGGAACCAGGCACAAGGAATTAACACGGTTGTACCAAATATTCCACAGATTTTGCAATACTTAACTGAGATGCTGGACAAAGGCCTACCCTATTCATCAATTAAAATCTATGCCTCTGCCATTTCAGCTAATTACAATACGGAACCACCTCTTTTTCTCATCCATTGCTAAGGCAGTACCTCAGAGGGGCCAAAAACTTAAGACCTCAAAGGAGAGCACCTATACCTGCATGGGACCTCAACTATGTCTTGGAAAAACTCACTCTGCCACCATTTGAGCCAGCCAATACAGCTGAGATAAAGTTTTTATCATGGAAAACAGCTCTGCTCCTAGCAATAACCCCTGCAAGACGAGTCTCAGAGTTACAGGCACTCATGGCTGTGGAACCTTTTATCATTTTCCATCCAGACAGGGTTTCTCTGAGGACGAACCCAACATTTATGCCTAAAGTAGTGTCCAGTGTGGCCCTTAACCAAACCATTCATTTGCCTACCTTTTATCCAAACCCACAGAATAAGGATGAGAGACTCCTACATTCTTTGGACATACACAGGCAGCTACGCTTCTACTTGGACAGAACTAAAGCTTACAGAAAGACTGAGCAGCTCTTAGTGGCATATGCTGCATGATCACAAGGAAAAGCTATCTCTAAGCAGACTAGTTCAAAATGGATAGGTCACTGCATTTGTTTTTGCTATGCACAACATGGCAAGTCAGTGCCTAAGGACATTAGGCCACATTCAACCAGAGCAGCAGCCACTTCAGCAGCCTTCCTTAGAGGAGTACCAACCAAATTCCTTAAAAATGTATGTGGCTTGTGATACCAGAAATGGTCAAACAAACAGGAGTGAACACTGGGTAAGGATCCCTCACCCATGAATAAAAGCTTGTGTAGATGTTTAGTGCACCTCCTCCATAGCCAACCATCGTAGCTTCATAGCAAACTTTCAACGCCAAGTCATCATTGTTACACATGGATTTTTTTTTTAAGATGTTTCAGAACCTAATTTTGTTTTCTGTAACCTGGTTCTGCTTCATTTAATGTACTTTTATCTCAAAAGATTTACAAGAGCTGAACATCAAGGTTTTAGCTGGAGCGGACAGGCATCACATGGATCCTGATTACTGTAAATTGTAGTTATTGAAATTAGCTGATAATGGGCACAGCAGATGTCAGAGGTGTGACGTGAGCTTGTCTGTGTTCATTTTCTGTCTGATTCTTCAGCATCAGGTTTGGAGGGAGAGGACTGGAAAGTGACATTAGGTAGACAGTATGGCAAACTGAACACACGAATTCTGAATTCAGTGGACACACTGAAGTCATGATAGACTACAGGTTATTGTAGTGGTCGTGTCATTTCTTATGTTAAAAAGTAACTGATCATATTTATCCTCTTTATTAGAGACTGTGTTAAAAAAAAAAAAAGGTACTGCAAAAAAAAAATCAGACTGCAGTCAGGTCTCATTGTTATCCACTGCAGAAACTTTTATCAGAAGTAAAGAGAACATACTGCAATGACTTGCTAACTTTGTTCCAGTTTTGAAAACACTTGTGAAAATCTTGGTCCCAGTGTACATAATGCAAGTTTATACTATCCTGTAGAGTCTGTCAGGCAAAAAAATATCACCTAAACTTAACCTATTAAATCTATTTATTTGTTGTTTGGCTAGGTGTTCATACTGGTCCAAGGATCGTTTCAGGTATGACCCCGGCCAAGAAGGAACTTTTAACAGTAGTTCAGGGTGACTTACATCGATGGCTTAAATTGCTGAGTAATGTGAAACTCTCCCAGTCTACTACATACAACTGTATTGCCATCAGTACATTATTTGGTATTATCAGTGTTACAGATTATTTAGCTAAGTTCTTCTGCAAAGGGCTCTGAAACAAAAAAAAAAAAAAATAGTAATAATAAAATGCAGTTTGATGGTATATGTAACGAGGTAGTAATGTATGCTGTTTCCTTAATTATTCTGTGCTTTCCCTAGCTCTGATCTAGTGAAAAGTTCAACTTATTCTTTGCATACCACACCCTCATTACCTTCTTAAAGTTTTATTGCAAAGTCAAACAGACTTTTCTTGCAGTCATTCACCAACTGTATTGTAAATTAATAGGATACCTGTAGTAAATGGAAAATGCAGGTTAACGCACCCTTTTTTAAAGGCATGAGTCATGGAAAATAAAATCTGAGTCTGTCAACTGTGGGTGACTTATTGCACCAGAGTGGAACATTCCTTTAGTGTAATTCCACATTAAAAAATTAATGCTGGCTGTCTTTTTCTCTTATCTGCAGATTTTTGTTTTGCTTTATCCTAACCAGGCATTCTTCAGGGCACAGGTTAGAGTTTGTTTTTCTTTTAAACTGATTGATTATGCATTCCCAAATTTCCTAAGGGTGAAAAAAGAATACTGCCTCTGAAGTCATGTTGTAGTTAAAAAGTTGTGTGTGTCTAACTAAATGTCTGTGCCTCTTTATGCGCACTAACATACGTATGTTTTATATTGTATGTTGAATACCACGTAATAAAAGTATATAATGCAGAATACATTTTATTGAGTTAATAACTTAATGCTAAAACAAATTATGTGTGTGTGTGTGTGTGTGTGTGTGTGTGTGTGTATGTATATATATATATATATATATATATATAACAAATTATATGTGTGTGTATATGTATATATATATATATATATATATATATATATATATATATATATATATATATATATGTATATATATGTATTTCAAAGCATTCTTCTGTTGTATAATAAACTACATTATATATTTTTGGCTTCCAACCAGACTACTTCTTCCTCTTTCGGCTGCTCCCGTTGGGGGTCGCCACAGCAGATCAACTGTTTCCATTTCTTCCTGTCCTCTGCATCTTGATCTGTCACACCAACCACCTGCATGTCCTCTCTCACCACATCCATAAACCTTATCTTAGGCCTCCCTCTTTTCCTGTTACCTGGCAGCTTCATCCTTAGCATCTTTTTCCCAATATACTCTGCATCCCTCCTCAGCACATGTCCAAACCAAGGTAATCTTGCCTCTCTGGCTTTGTCTCCAAACCTTCCAACCTGGGCTGACCCTCTAATATACTTATTCCTAATCCTGTCCATCCTCGTCACACCCAGTGCAAATCTTAACATCTTCAACTCTGCCACATCAAGCTCTGACTCCTGCCTTTTTGTCACTGCCACTGTCTCCAACCTGTATAACATAGCTGGTCTCACTACCCTCTTGTAGACCTTCCCTTTCACTCTTACTGGTACTCGTGTCACAAATCACTCCTGACACTCTTCTCCACCCTCTCCATCCTGCCTGTACTCTCTTCTTCACCTCTCTTCCACACTCACCATTACTCTGAACTGTTGATCCCAAGTACTTAAACTCATCCACCTTTGCCACCTCTACTCCCTGCATCCTCACCATTCCTCTATCCTCCCTCTCATTCACACACATATATTCTGTCTTAATCATTCCAACCAGACTAATAGTAGCAAACTTGCTTTCTAGTAACAGATGTCGGTTAGTCACTTATTGCATTTTTTATTTTTTGCTACTGATTTCCATGGCCATTAAGACCCTTTTCTCATGCCAGTTTGGCTCATTTGGTCTCTCAGGTGTGGCAGCCTTAGCTTTAAGTGACATGAGTGGTGCTGTCACCCATGAGGGGTAGATTTATATGTTAGTGTATCTTCCCCCCTTTTTCACATGCCCAGTGATACCCGAGGGATTAGTATTCAGTAGACATCTACAGTGGTATGCCTGCTGCTTCCACATGTGGTACCTCAGTCTGTCCTGCTTTCCTGAAAACCAGCACACCTTTACTGAGCTGAATCTCCACCACAGGTTTTAGAGTGGAGTCCATAAGCCAGATGTACCTCCCCCACATATATATATATATGTGTGTGCGTGTGTGTTTGTGTGCGTGTATGTGTATATATATATATATATATATATATATATATATCTATGGAGAGAGAGATAAGCAAGACTCTCTGCCTGTTCACTCCTGCCGCATCTGTCAGCTAGTGGTAATCAGTAATCAAACTCAGACATCTGTTATCGTCGGGGCTTTAATCTTCCATGCCATGATGTTGTAGTACAGATATGAAGTACATGGAGAATGCTGATTACACTCTGATATTCAGAAAAATCCAAACCAGTTAAGCACCAGAGTGTAATGAGGTCCAACCGTACAAAATGTTAAGTACCCCCTATGAAAGTTGTTCAAGTTGGGTCCTATGCTAGGCAGTAAAATATGCCTGTACTGTGCAGCAGATGACAGCGGTAGAATAAAAAATTGTTTCTGCATGCTGTCCATTCCATTAATGAACTTAGAAACGTGCTAGAGTAACAGGATTTGTCTGTCTATTTTCTGAAGGATATGAACTCTGAAACTCCGATATGGTGTTTATTGGCTTCAGTCTCAGTGATTTGTCCGATAACTACAGATTTTATGAGGAACAAACCAAAAATGCAGATCAATAACTTGGATGTCCTGAGAAAATATGGACAGTGGAGAGATGTGAAAGGTAAGGGTAAGTGTGACGTACAGGATTATACTGCCTTTCCGATACTGTCCGTTAAGTGTTTTATGGCTTTGAACGCCTGCAAAACCTTCATGATTTTTTCCCCTGTAAACAGTAGTACATGGAGCAGATAAAGTTCCATGCACTACAAAGAGTTATGATTGTCTCACCGAACACAACACTAAATTATATGTTCTCGACATGGATGCCAAGATTCACCTCTCGAGCTTTGCTGTTGAGATGAATTTCTTGCCATCCATGTCTTGAACACATAACATCCATGTCTTGAACACATAATAAACGGGTTGTGATCAGCGAACTGATCATAATCCTGTAGTTTGAAGAAGATGGTGTACATTTAGAATATGCAGATATCACTAATATGGCTATAAGCAAATGTTTATTTGTTTTTTCTATGGGGGAAAAACACTCAGCAGTGTGTGTGGCAGTAACTGGCAAACATCTGCTATCCTACAAAATTAAAAAAAAAAATCCTGATACATATTAGGGCTACAAATGTTCTGCATTAATACAGATATTTATAAAAAAAAATAAATATACTGTGATTTTGCAACTGCATTGTTATCAGCATATATAGGAATAGATAATTAGCCTTTGTGATGGAAAGGATAAAAATGCTACTTTTACTGTATACATAACAGACCAAAGACGACTCTTGCCAGTGTTTTTAGTTCACAGTAACAACTGTTGGGGAATATCTTACAACATTACTGATGCAAGATAGAACTTCGTTAACCCAAAAGTACGTCTTTTAGCTGAGAAAACTCTGAGGAAGTATTAACGCTCAGTTAACAATTTTTTCAGCTCTGTCAACTGAGTGTGATTATATAATAATTGTGCAGTACAGTGGTGAAGACAGAGAATCTTTAGTAGTGTTAATTATTTATTCATTCTCACTTTATTCACTTGCTCCGTCTCAAGGCTTTGAGGGTGCCATTTCATATTCCTGTCTCACTACGGACTGCAATTCTTGTTTGTATTATACTAACTTAACTTTAATTTCTCTAAAAATGGCCAAAATTTCTCTGTTAAGTCATTGTCCTATAACTTGTATTTACTCTTAAACAATGTTTTCAGATTATATCTAATTTGATATAATTATTTAAACTGTATTTGATCTGATGTTATTTTCATTCATTCTTCAACTGTTGGGAACTGTTGGTTTCGGCTCCGACTGCCTGAATCCAACTCTGCTGCTTTTACCAGCTTGTGGAACACTGAAACTCTCGAGCTTCTCCCTTACCCCTAACTGCCTGGTCCCCTAACATTCCTTAGATCTCATTTGTCATCTTAGCATATGGGTGTGGTCACTGCAAACACTCAAACTGGCTAGTTTATTTCTTGAGTGAATTTTTTCCTCAAATTTTTCTCATAGATTTGTTATACTAGTCCTATTTGTTATAACTTTTTTTCCCTATTTCTTATTACACTTTTGTGTGCAAATTTCATTACCATTGCTGGTATCCCTTTCCCCGTACTAATTCAGTACTCTGCTTACCATCATTGGTAACTTTCTCCTTCCTCCTTGTTTAAAGAAAAAAAAAAACTTTCCCTTTCAGTTTGTAATTTTTTTCATACAAGTTGGATTTTGTACTTTACAATGTCTGAACAGAAACCTTTGGGTTTCAAAAAATGTACAGGCTGTAGCCATAAGATACTGTCTGATGCATACTTTAAATGCATCTGTTGTCTAGACACTGCATTTAGACTCAAATTTTGACATATGCAAAGCCTTTAAACCAAGGGATTTGATAGACCAAAAAAGTAAACTGATGTTAAGAGGTTTGCTTCCTTCCAAGTCATCAGCATCATCTGAGGCTGAAACCTCCAAGAAATCTCATAAAAAGGATGCAAAAGTGTTCCCTGGATCCATCCTATCCTTTGACTCTGGGATCAGAAACTCCTCTCAAAGTTCTGAAACCTTCAGATCAGACAGCAAAGTCCGTCTCCTCTGATCGGACCACCATTGGAATTGAATCCAGTGTCATTTTGACTAGCTTCTCCTTTCTTGCATAGGTCTCCTAGACACGATCATTCAAGAGCACCATCAACAGCATCTTACACTTGTTCCACCAGAAGTCTAACTGAAGGTGATGTGGACTAGTTGATGAGGAAATTCCTCTCAATGCAGTTTCAAATGGGGGTCTTTCCAGCTATGACCCCATCGGCTCCAGACACCTTTGTTAGTACTACCCCACCAGTTCCGGCTGCTACTCCAGTCCAACCATGGTTTATGGAACAGTGAGATCTGAAGATTCAGGAGTCATCTGTATTGGATCTGAAGATCATGGTATCTTTGACTCACGTGGCATTTCTGAGTGGACTGGCGCTGAGCACTTCGAAGCCGGATAACTCTCGGAGCCATAGTATCTACACTGGATGCAGGGTGTTGGAGACTGCTGCAAAATTGTTGGAGCCATCTTTGCCACTCGGAGTTTTGGAGTTAGATAGCTTGATTCGGACTCCGTTCTGGAATTGTTTGCCTTCTAGGCGAGCCCATGGTTCGGAAACATGTTTTCTCAGAGCCGTTGGCTTCCTACTCTCAAAGTCAGTCTAGCGGAGATAGCTTTTTTTTGTTCCCAGAATCTGGACTTCTTCCCCCCTCTTTGGCTCCAATTTTCCAGCTCCATTCGGCCCTGCGACTTGAGCCTCAACCACCTGTGCCACTGAGACAAGCCAGCCCAAGCAAGCCACCAAAATACCCTGCAGGCTATATTAATTTCTTCACATACTTCTCTGGAACATCCCACTGAAGAAGTTTCTGTTTATTTATTTATTGATATTTGTTTACTGGGATAGTCCACTGGGCCAAGAAGAATCCATTTTCTGTTGGGGTCCAGGGAAAAAAGCTCCACAGAAAACATATACAAAGCATAAAAGATCAGCTTTTTTACAAGGTTAAACATTCAAAGAAAAAATAAACAAAATGCTATAATCTATTACATAGAAGAGTACCACAGTAAACCGGTCCCCTTCAGTTTGCCGACTTTCCAGAATGCCGACAACCATATGACCGACACCATATGGTCGACATTCAGAATGCTGACAATGCAGAACCGGCATCTCACAATAGTGCGGAATGGAAAGATTTCCATTCCTGAACTGTAGTGCAATCTCGGAGTTGGTATGTTAAAGTTACGGCAGGTGTGGGGGGCAGAGCCCCCCTAACAGTTGAAAGGAAATTTTATTTTCCTTTTCTATGGACCTCTCACAATGTCAGCGTTCTGAATGTCTATCATATGGTGTCGGCCATATGGTTGTCGGCATTCTGGAATGTCGGCGTTGTGTAGGGGATCCCAATAAACATATACATTGCTAAAAAATAAGCTTTTACAAGGAAGGAACAAGCACACAGCATAATCTAATACAAGGTAAATATAGCGGTATGGGTTAAATTACATCAAGAACTTGACTAGTGTGTGCCTAAGCAGAAAGGGTTGCTTTATGCCAAGTACAATAGTACATTGAGTTTTCTAGCAGCTAAATTATAGGGTTAGAAAGTAGGAGAAGAGAAGTGTGAAAAGATGTAGTGTGCTGGAAGAGGTGGATGGCTAGAGAAAAGGGTAAAGTGATAAGATGAGAGAGAAAAAAGTGCAAAAGGAGACTTTTTGGTCACTGAGGGTACTGACTTTCAGGGGAAGGGTCCTCAAGATAACCACATGATGTCTCATTTGGAGACTTTCTAGAACTACTAAAGTAAAAGGGTGGTTGGTCCCTTGTCAATCCTTCCCAAGAGGAGTTGGTATTCCTGGAGTCTTTTGGAGCTGGCCCATCTACCTCCTGGGTGACTCTGCCCACTGATGAGCTCAGTGATTTGGTCTCTGAATGGGCATGGTATGAACCTGACATCACTGAGCCTATCCCAAGAGACCAGATAATATCATGGCACCACCAAAGTATAAAAGGTTTTGGAGCAAAGGAGTACCTGTTGATGCTATGGTCATAGCAGCAGCCATAAACAAGGAACTTGTGAAACAGAGTTCCTCTGTCCACCCCCCCCTAATGGGAAGTGTAGGGCTCTGGACAAATTTGAGAAGCATCTGTATGCTTCAGTGACCTTTGCTCTTTGATCACCGAATTGTTTGGTACATCTCTATAGACTCCAGCGAGATATGATTAAGGAACTCATCAAATCCCTCTCTGGGAAAGTATCTGCCAAGGCAGAGAGTACCATTGCTTTACTGTTGGCTAACCCTCCTATCCCTTACAAACTCTTCCATGAGGCTTATCTCCCATACATCTGAGGGTGCCTCACAGGTAGCCGGTTCAGGCATTTCCACAAGGTGACATGCTTGGATGCCCTTGTGTGATTTTGCGTAAGCCTTCAAGCCTTCCTTCATCAATGCTCCCTTTGGCGGACGTTCTTTATTTGGCCCCAAGGTAAAAGACACTATCTAGATGTCCCCAAGGTAAAAGACACTATCTAGATGTGAGAAGGAAGGTAAAACCGTGTCTGCTGTGGACATACATTTTTCTACCCATCAGCAGACATTTTCTAGGAACCGGCGAGGCAGATGGAAAATGAGTTCAGAAAATCCTAAGGTCTCTTCCAAGATCCATGTGGAGAGAGAGTTTCCCCAGGGGTACATGGGAACTCTAATGGAAGATGCCATCCCTGCAGCAGAGGTGGTCTGTAGAACTAGGGATCTAGAGATGAGTAACAGGTCCTATCATCGCTCCTGAAAGGAGGCCTGACTGTCCATCTCTGGAGGCAGTCAGGGTCATGTAGCCCTGCACAAGAGAGCCTGGCTAGAGATTAGAAAAGAGAATCCTTTCCAGAGGTTATATAAAGCCCTTTTCCCTACCTCTCCCCCTTAGCAATAATATCCCCAGTGTTCCACCCAGACAGAGAGAGAAGCAGCAGCATTAGAGATAAACTATCTGCTAGAAAAAGAGTTATTCAAGAAGTTCCCTCAGACCAGAGAGAATCCAGAACTTACTATAGAATCTTTTTAGTGCCCAAAAAACAGGGAACTGGAGACTAGTTTTGGATCTCAGCAGTCTGAACAAGTCAGTTCAGCACACAAAGTTCTGGCTGGTCATAGTTCAGTCCATTCTACCTTTTCTGCATAAGGACGACTGGATGTGCTTGATAGACCTTCAGGATGCGTCCTTTCAGATCAAAGTGAACAGATGATCCGGGAGATATCTGCACTTCTGGCTGGGGGCCAGTCATTACCAGTTCAGAGCACTATACTTTAGTCTAAACACAGCCCCAGGGTGTTTTACCAAGTATGTGGCAGTACTTGCAGCTTACTTGAGGCTACAAGAATTCTGGGTATTTCCATATTTAGACTGGCTCATAACTGCTCTGACCAGGCATCTGATCAAAGCTCGAGACTACATACTCCAGTTGTGCTCTCAACTGGGAATTACCATCAGTCACAAGAAATCTCAACTCAAACCACCTCAAGTATTAGAGTTTATGCAACAAAAAGACATAGGCTCCTTTTCAGCACTGATTCCTAAAGTTTTTGAATTTTTAGCTGCAATTTTCAGTGAAGATGCTAGCTCTCCTAGTGTTAACGTACAATTAGTTGCCATTTCCAATTTTCATATAGGAGTAAATAACTCCTCTAGCTTCCTCCAAACTTAGAAAGGCTTTACAAAGGAGTACTTTTCTTCTTGGGCCCCCTTTAAAAGATCCCACTCTTCAATGGGCTTTGTGTTGTTTTACAGTCTTTGACACAGTCTGTCTTTCAACCATCAGCTAAGTGTGAACTAAAGTTTTTAATATGGAAAACTGTATTTTTAGCGGTCATTACCTGCGCTAGGAGAGTTTCAGAACTACAGGCCCTGTCTTCTAAGCCACCTTATTTGATTTTTCATAAAGATAAGGTGACCTTGCGAGCTAATCCCTCATTTCTTCCTAAGGTGGTGTCAGAATGCAGTATTAATTAGGCCATCAACCTTCCAGTTTTCTTTCCAACTTTCTCAAATAAAGGGAAGTATATGTTTCCACTTTTTGGATCTTCACAGACAATTAAGGTTTCATCTACATAGAACCAAAAAATTTGAGAAAATCAAAACTGTTATTTGTCTCCTTTTCAGAATCGAGATTGGGCATATCAGTTTCTAAAGTGACTTTGGCTAAATGGTTAACTGATTGTATTAACTTTTGTTTATGAAAAATTGGGTTTGTCTTAACCAACACCACCAAAAGCTCATTCAGCCAGGTCTGTGGCAACCTCTTCAACTTTTTCATGTAGATCTTCATTGGATGATATTTGTACAGCCACTACTTCAGCTAATACTCATGCATTTATTGCCCATTACAAATTGGATCTGGCTGTAGGGGAAGAGCAGCCTTTGGCTCAGTGGTGCTCAGGAATTTCCTTCCTTAGAGTCCACTGGTTGTATAGGTAGCTGGGGACTCTGTCCAAAAAGTTGAAGAGTGACTGAAAATGACAACATCGAATAAAAAAGTTATGTACTCACCTAAATTTCCATTTGTGCTGTCCATTTTCATTCTTCCTCGACTTCCCTCCCTCCAACTTCCCCGCCTTATTGACTTTAGGAAGGATTCACAGGTGGCTGTAGGAACCAAAGTTTTTTCTTTTCCTGGGTGTGCAACCTTAAAGGGCAACAAACAAGATTTGAGGAGTGTTAGGGGACCAGGGCGTTATGGGTAAGGGAGGAGCTCTTGAATTTGTGTTCCATGAGTTGATAAAAACGACAGAGTTGGATCCAAACTCAACAGGTGAGGAAGAATGAAAATGGACAACACAAACGGAACATTATGGTGGGTACATAACTTTTTTGTATTATTTTTAAAGACAGTAGAATTGTTCTTAAAATGTTTTGTAATACTTTGAAGCTTTTCGTCGCGGGCCTGCGTTGACAATGGGCTACTGCCCAGTCAGACTTTCCCAGTAATCAGAAGTCAGTAAATAAGAAAACAAATATTCCAGCACTCTGTAGGGTCAGGAGATGGAAATTAATCCTGGAATAGAATGCTAGCCCATCCACATGATGCACTCACATGCACACACTGCCAATTCACCTTTTGCCCGTCATTGGGATGTTGGCTGAAACCATAATTCCCTTCAAAGTATCTGGTGGACACAGAGGGTATATAGTCTCATTTACTCCTCTGAATAGACTACTGCTGTCCTATGTATGCAATACATAAGGGATTTTAAGTGTGCTGCTGCGTGTCGTAGTGCCTTGAAAAGTATTGTATGTTTCTTTGTACTGTGTAATTGTGGAGATTTGTTAGCTTTTCCGTGTAAAAGACCTTTGACACTGTTACACTTATCCAGTTAAACAGCTAAATAAAAATAGGTGTGGAGTACCTAAGCCTGACACTTACTCCAGTATGAAATCCGGTGACCCACTTGCACCAGAATACCTAACCTACTTCAAGGCAATTCTTAAAAGGCAGGATGCCCATTTGATTTGCATATATGACACATTTTATATTCCAGTTATTTTTATACCATTTGAATGTAATTGTATTTAAACTAGCTAATTTTAATTCACTGATAAGACGCATTGGACTTATTCAAGACTGGTATTTTATTACTAAGTCAGTGTCATGTAGATGACCACATTTTTGTACTCTTAATTTCTGAAGGTGCAGAGTAATGCTGTTTAATACCTTGTTTTCCCAGGACATAACTGATGTCACTTCTGTGTGCTATTGATGGAAATCCCCAAATTGTTGCTTTGAGAGTACTGAGCTTCTGCCCCCTGGATCTGAACACTTGTTAGTGAGACTTGATAGTTTACCATTTCCTGTTTTGTATTGTACATTATTGGCAGATAAAGACTGCTTCTCCTTTTCTTTTCCTTCATGTTCTTTCTTGGTAGACAAGTTGTCAGGGTATAGCCACAGCAAAGTACACCCATCTTTCAGTGCGTAATCCCTGATTACACAGTACAATGATAGATTTGTCCCATGCGGTTCTAAAAGTTTTACTTTTATTTTTGAATCCTCTTCATCCTCAATTCAAAGCATATATCACTGAGTATATCTCTAGAAAAGAAAAGTGTTCCTCAAACCAATCCTAAGGATGATCTTTGTGTTTCACTGTTGCAGTCCTGACTTATGGAATTTCCGGTCATGTAAGCGCTTGGCTGGCCTAACTACCGGAATAAAAATTTCCCTCCTCCTTAGGCTGCCAGATGTCTTATCCGATGTCATTACACTTGGGTATATAGGGAGCCCAGCCAAAGCAATGATTTGTCTTTTTATGTGTCGGTCTGCACCAGGGAGAAGTCGTCTGAAAGCTATACTTTTTTTTTTCTTGCTTTAACCTATGTCAGGTAACCACTGTGGTTAGCAAATCCCACACTGAGACTTCCATTTCCTGTGTGTCACCTGTCTAGGCCCTGATCACGATGTCCCTAATTGTTGTTTCTGTGCCAGTTTCAACTCTAGGACTATAAGGCATAAGGATGAGATCTTGGCTAGGCATCGTAGTCTCCCATCTACTTCCCATCATCCAGTGGTGCCCGCCGGTCGTCCTGAGGTTGAGCTCACTAAGTGTAGGAAGGTTAAGGAAAAACACCCAAGCTTAGGGCCTAGGATGACTATCATTCTCTGTCTGCTAGTCCCCTAAGGCTCGTTATTACTGAGGAAGGCGAAGTGCTTTCACAGTCCCCTTCTGTGTCTAAGGTGGTGGCACAGGCCTCTGTCTAGACCAGTCTGGAGTCTGATTTATGCCATCCTGTCCCTCAACTTCTGAACAGGCCTTAACTTTTAGTTAATCGGTCGAGTCTGAGATCACTCAGCAGATCTCAGCTTCCAAACTGCCTTCTACCTGCGATGGCCTTTTGCGGCATCAGCTTGCATTAGTTCATTCTTAGAGAGACCGGCATCAAGATTGTGGATGTACCAAGGCACAAGGCCAGAGCTACCTCTAAGAAGGGTTCTACCTCAGGCCCTATGCCTAGGTCTACTGGCTCCCATGCACAGGGCTATCAGCAAGACCTGGTGAGGTTATTTCCATAGTCAGATTTAGTCAACCCCCTTTGGAGTCTTCTCCAGGGAAAAGGAAGAAGGATCGTACCCTTGAGGTTTTCTTTGAAACTCCTGATTCTGATTAGGATTATGATCAAGAGGAGTCTGTCTCTGAGGGAGGGACCCTTCCTTATCTCTTTTGAAGATTCAGATTGTTACAGAATCTGACTTCAGCTTCACCTCCTACAGACATCACTTTTGGAGAAACTCTCCATGCCATGAGGGGACATTTCCAGTGGGAGGCCCAGGAATACCCACAATCAAAAATGAGGGTTAGGGAGTTCCTTGGCCTGCCAGAACACAAACCTTTGGCTATTCCTCCTGTGTTGGAGGTTGTAGACAGTGGTTTTATGGATTCTTTTAATCCAGATTCTCTTCCTCCAGCCCCTTCTTCCTCCAGCTCCTTGAAAACCAGACATGTTTTATAGGGTGCCAGACTCTCATAAATACCTCTTAAAGAATCCTTCTGCTGACCCATTATTTGGTGCTGCAGGACCCAAAGGGGCAAAGGTCAGATCTTCAAAGAATTCTTTACCTGCTGACGAAGAAAGAAGGGCCCTTGATAAGTTTGGTAAAAAAGCATAAATTGATGCTTCCCTAGCCATCACAGCCCTTAACTGCCAGTTTCATATGATCAAATACCAACAAACTATTTTAGATCAAATGAAGCAAAAGATATCTTCCCTGAAGGGCAAGAACATTTCCAAGGAATTGTTGGACTTTGCCATTCTAGCTCCTAGGTGGCTAGATGCTCTTTACACTGTGGCTATGATGCTGTGGAGACCTGCAGCTGACATGAAGTCTCTGATTCTGTCATTAGAAGGCACGCTTGGCTTAGGGAGCAGGCACTTCCAGACCATGTCAAGTCAAACCTTCTGAATGCACCCCTGGACAAGGCGTTCCTCTTTGAGCCAAAAGCCGAGGCTGTGCTCAAAAAGACGGAAGATAAAGCAAAATCTATGTAGACTGTTAAGGACTTCTTCCAAGTTCAGCCTCCTAGATTTAGTAGGCAAGGCACTGACTATGAATCTTCAGATCAGGTTTCTATTTCTTCCGATTCCTCTTCTGATCAGGAATTATCTATTCCCACTTATGAGGACTCTGATGCAGAAAATTCCATTCCTTCTCCTCCTGAGGATTTTTCTTTTGGCGAAACTTTGCATGCCTTAAGGGAACACTTTCATTGGGAGAGTCAGGATTTCTCAGAATCTAAAAAGAGACTTGGGGATTTCCTCCTTCTTCCTCAGCAT
Organism: Protopterus annectens; assembly: GCF_019279795.1. Taxonomy (NCBI): domain Eukaryota; kingdom Metazoa; phylum Chordata; order Ceratodontiformes; family Protopteridae; genus Protopterus; species Protopterus annectens. The sequence continues at coordinate 975,988,972 of NC_056727.1, read as the reverse complement.
AGGCCTTTGGCTATACCTCCTATTCTAGACATTGTTGATTATGTTTTCTCAGAGTCCAGTATGACTCCTGATTCCCTGCCTTCGGCTCCTAGTAAGCCAGACAGATATTACAGGGTTCCTGACTCCCACAAATTCCTCTTTAAAAACCCTACTGCTGACCCTGAAACCATTTCTCAGGGTCCCAAGGGCGTTAATGATTCTACTGCTAAAAATCCTACCCCTTCTGATAGAGATTCCAGGGCGCTGGATAGATGGGGTAAGAAGGTTTACACGTCTGCAACCTTGGCAATCAGGGCTTTAAACTGTCAATTTCATATGCTTAAATATCAACAGCATGTCATGGGTTTACTTGAGCAGAAAATGATGATTTCTGACTGTGTGGAAAATAGAGTTACAGGATTTATTGCATTCATCTGAACAAGTTGGCAAACATACTTTGCAATGTGGTTTTGATTCCTTGGAGGCCTCTTGCAGGGCTGCTGTAACTGGATCTATGATAAAAAGGCATGCTTGGCCAAAGGAGCAAAATCTGCCTGACCATGTTAAAGGAAAATTGTTGGATGCTCCTTTACAGCATGACAGTCTATTTGGTAATAAGGTTGAAGAAGTTTAGAAAAAGATGGAAGATAAAGCTAAATCTATGCAAACTGTAAAATATTTCCTACAAGTGCAGCCAACCAGGTTCAGCAGGCACTGGCCTACTAAGAACTGGTCCTTTCCAGTACCCACTAGAGCTGCTCAGGTCAAACCCAGATATTCCAAAGGCTCCAGGTTTCAGTTGCAAGGAACTTATAGAACAAAGCAATGGGGTGCCTCCACCTCCAAATCTGGAAGTAACAAGGCACCGGGGGTGCCTCCACCTCCAAATCTGGAAGTAACAAGGCACCTTACAACGGAAAACAGTCTTAATGACTTTCCACTGCAAACACCAAGCACTTATCTTTTGGCCGCCCCTTTGGGAAGAAAACTGGCACTTCATGCACAAAACTGGCAACCGATAACCCAGGGCAAATGGGTTTTAAATATAGTATCCCAGGGATACAGATTTCATTTCCACATGTTGCCAATCCCAAACAGATGGCCAGATCTGCCTCCAAATCAGTTGGCAGAGGCCCAGAAACAAGTTATGTCCCCCCATGAATATGGGGGCTATTCAACCAGTACCAGAAAAGGAAAAGGGACAAGGTTTTTATTCAACTTTTCCTGGTACCCAGAAAAGACGAATCCTGGCATCCAATTCTGGACTTATCCATTCTAAATTCATTTCTGGACATTCCAAAATTCAAGATGCTGACTCTCCAACAGTTACTGCCTATGCTAGGCAAGTACGCCTGGTTGGTAACTCTAGATTTAAAAGAAGCTTACCTGCATATCCCAATCAAGGAATCTTGCAGAAGATACCTCCGCTTCAAAGCAGGCTACTTGCATTATCAGTTCTCTGCACTGCCCTTTGTCTTACCTACTGCGCCCAGGGTCTTCACAAAGTGCCTGGCACCAGTATTTGCATTTTGCAGGCAAAGAAATATTCAAATTTATCCATACCTGGATGATTGTCTAATTCCGGCAGAAAGCAAGGACACTCTTCTAAAACATCTGGCGTTTGTAAACCTAACTGCACCAAAAAAAAGGTCTTCACTTTAACTGA